>NC_084984.1:5797164-5912164 GCF_963691925.1 Scomber scombrus
GGAACAGGGTTATGAATTATTTGGGACATTGTCATGATTTATATAAAGGTGAGAAAGGACAAACGATGGGAGTAAGGCAATAAGCAGAGGAGAAAAAAAGAAGGTAACTCAATGGTCTAAGGACACACAGGTTATGATTCACATCCTGCCATAATAGGTGGGGGAAAATTAGCAGTTTGATTGATAAGAGGATAGCAGGTTAAGTGCCTATTCCCGAGAGTTTGCCATAGACAAAAGAGGTGAGCACAGGGATGAAGGTGGACTAAAAACAGCAGAATGAAGGTACGTTCAAGGTTAATGCTGCAGTTGAATGCAGTGTTTGTTTCATGACACTATAAACCCTGCAAAGAGTGAGTGATAATCATACTGGTTTCTATCTCAACAACAATTTACACCTTGAGGTCCACTCAGCATGACCTGAACTGTAGAAGCACCTGTATAGTGTGTTCATTTAAAAACATGAAGCCTCATGGAGACTGGATCCAAGCCTGAATGACCCGAGCGACTTGATTCTGAATGAACGTCTGGTAGAATGGATGCAATTTTTCAAACCTAGTGGTTCAAATAGACTAGAATTTAAAAAAACATATAGATATCTTGGCCTGTCTTCAACACCAGTATAACTGGTGTTAAATTTGAGGCCTTTCAACAGTGAACTATTCTCTTTTGAATCTCAGAGCTGAAATACGATGCAAAATACAAGTGAAACTAGCAAAAAGCTTTGCACATAGCATTTATAGGACTGCAGGACTAGAGGTGCTGGCAGCTGCAATGATATTATAGTGTAAATTGTTGCGTCAACTATATAGGATAAAAATAAATCATATAGAATCACATCTCTTCACCTGCACCATCTGCCAGTCAAAATATATATACTGGCTCTCATGAAATATTACAGTTTATGCCATACAGTGGTTTATACCTTTCTCTCTCTCTCTTTTCTCTCTCTCTCATTTTCCTATTAATGTCATCAAGGACATCCTTCTTTTTCTTTCTTTCTTTTAATACTTCTTTCCTCCCTTTTTTTCCAGATTTGTGACCTTTTTCTTACCTTAAAGAGAAAGTTAATATCTTTTGTATTTTTCAGAAAATAGCTATAACTGAAGTTAACACTCAAGTTAACTAAACTGAAAATGTCACAGTATTCTTTTTTTTTTTTTTTTTTACCATCATCCATTGATTTTCTTCACATAAGGATGAGAAATCGTGTACTGCACAGATAAAAACGGTCCTGCACATTTGGACACAGGAGTTAGTTCAAGCCCATCACGTTCTTCTGGCTTCCCACAGTTCTCTTTTGTTCTTCACTGAAAGAGCAAGTCGGGCCACCTTTACCTCTGACTGATCTCATTCTCTGAACTCCTTTTCTGTCTTTTCTTCCCCTCTCACCTCCTCTCATCCCCACCTCGCCACCCCTCCATCTTTGTTCTTCGTGCTCACCGGCAGCAGGGTTAGGCCACTCTGTTCTCTGTGTGGGCTGTTTCGATTTCTTCTCCTTGAGGTTTTTCTCAGCTTACATTCTCCCAAGTTTCTTCTCTCTCGGTCTTCTTGTCTCTGTAGATCTTATCTGGCTTGTTTTGACTCTCCTCTCCTCGCTTCTCCCTTTTATGCTCAATTGCCTATTCTCAGTGTCGCCTTCCCTTTTTCAAAATGTTCTATTCCTTGCTGTTATTGCTTACGTCAAAGCAGAAACTCAGTGCGTCACTGGCAGCAATAGCCCATTATACTGTATCTCTCTGTGAGTGTGTATGTGTTTCATTATAGATACACACACACAATAGAATGTGGCATTATGAGGCTTATTAAGTTTTCTCGAGCATCCAAAGTGCGCTCAGCTTGTGAGTGCCTGTCTGTTTTTGAATTTGTGGATGTTTCCGCGTGTGTGTGTGTGTGTGTGTGTGTTTGTGTGTCAAACGTATAAACAAGGTTTATTGTTTCTAACGTATATGAAGAATTGCAATCATTCACACTTCCAATGTTTGGGTTTTGTTTTCTTACGAAGCCACCTGGTCTCTTTAAAGCTCAAGGAGAGAGAAAATTACACCGTTTATTGAAATGAAAATGTCTTTTTGCCTGTTTTCCCTCCCAAAGATGACGCTTTAAAATTCTGTGGAGAGGGAAGTCACTGAATTTGCAGGTTCTCTGTCAAAAAAGCTTGGCGTTGCCTTCTAAAGGGAGAAAACAGTGTTCGGTCTGCTTTGTAATTATGAATTTTATAATATATAAAATTATGTGATATCCTGTAAGAGAGCCATGTGTGTTTGTGTAAGCATCCTCTGATCCACAGCTGAGAGCCACAGCTAAGTGGCAAATCAGAGAAACAAATTGGCGGTTGCAAGACCCCCACACACAGCAACACACACACATAAATAGAGCCATTCACTGATTATATATAGCTAATTGGCCTTGCTCTTGGGCTCTTGAGTTCAGTGAACAACGCATTGCTTAAGGGAGGATAGAAATTGGAAGACAGCCTAGAGAAAATATCTGTCTGTGTGTCATACTAGCACACACATGCATGCCTGCACACATATGCAAGAATACACACAACCAACTACATCCACATCAATTGCGTTTTTAGGAAGAGAAAAAAAAGAAACCTACACAGAACATACACACACACATAATGCAAGCCCCTCCTCAAATATATCCAACCCTGGCTTCTTGCCACTCTGTTGCAAAAATATCTTCCAGGAACGGCCTCATGCATTGTATTCTCTACCTGCCCACTCACAAACATACAAGTGTACAAGTAGCAAAGTAAGCTAAACATAGTCCTTTTTTTTCTGTTGACTCATCCTTATGTAATATTGATTTTTTTTGTGTGTGTGCGAGTTTGTGGGAGAAGGAGAGACGGTACATCTCTATAAAGCTCATCACTTGTGCTGCTATAATTTTCAGGGGATTGAGTGTTAATTAGTAGTTAGGAACTAATTCCAAAGAAGAAAAAACTCACTCATTGATTCATTAAAAAAAGAGTCAAAGTACCTTTCTCAATACAGAAAGATCTTAAGAAAGAGAAAGAATTCTTGAGAAAGGTCCTTGACCTAAATCTTAAATCTTTTTAAGGTTTTAATAAATCAGTGCAGAGGTGATGAATGTGTGTGGGAATTGATTGATTTTTTTTTCTTTGGAATTGGATCTTCAGGGAATTTGATTCCCTGCACCACAAAAAGGTGGTGTGTGTGTGTGTGTGTGTGTGTGTGTGTGTGTGTGTGTGTGTGTGTGTGTGTGTGTGTGTGTGTGTGTGTGTGTTGCCTCCTTCTCTTGAGTTTAATAACTAATCACCACATGAAATATATTTTTAAGAAATATGGCACATTTTTTGATAATTCTGATATTATCTTTTTTGTTAGTAAACAACTGGATGTACATATTTAAGTATGTTCCACAGATGCAAATGCAAAATGTACAGTATTGACTGACTGCTACAGGTTATGATTATCCTGTGTTTTTTCAGTCGAGAGATACTTCAAGAGGTGCTCGACACAGACCTGAGCAATGAAGCTTTCCCTTTCTCTACCCACAAAGTTGTCAATGCAGCAGGGCATCAGGTGAGAACACAAAATACACACACGCACAATTGGCACCTCTTCTAATTTCTGCAGTAATTGGATGTGGTACATTTATCAGCTTGAAAATAACCCTGTCAGTGCAATTTAAATAAAAAATGCAGTCAATACTTATATGCAAATAACTGCTGTTGAGTGAAACTGGTTTATTATTTCAAAGAGACTGTTCACTCTGTGTGTGTGCGTGTGTGTGCGCGTGTGTGTGTCTGTGTGTGCGTCTGAGACAGATGGCATGTCTCAAGGCATCCTTGTGACTTACTTAGATGTCAAGTCTGTCCACATTTTTTGTTTTTCTCCACCTCTTTTCGCCTTCTATCTTTTTCTACTTCTGCTCCTGAGGTCTAGCAGCTCACTACTGAAAATAAAGTTTATAGTGTGTTGTTTACAAGCACTGGGAAAATCATATATTTATACTCGGTTGTATTTTTCATTCCTTTTTTCAAACAATAACGCTGCAATGTATGCTGCCTGTGGCTCTGGAGATGACCTCTACGCTGAGTCCGGCATCAGATCAAAAGAGCATGTTGTACAGGCACATGCAGCGACACATATGTCCACACACACTTGTTCCGTCTTTGTTGCTCTTGCATGAATTATGCAACGCACCAGTGATTGCAGACAGCATCTTCTCACTGCTCGGCAGGAGTGCTTGTGCATATGCGTGTGTGTGTTTGTGTGTGTTGCTTGTGCTGTGTTCCAGCTGGTAACTGGCCTTGTCTGTGTGACATTTTAATGGCTGCACTGCTGCGAGAACAGAGCTCTCTCTCTGCCCTCTGCTCCCCTCATAGCTCATTAGATTGTCTCTCTCTCTCTCTCTCTCTCTCTCTCTCTCTCTCTCTCTCTCTCTCTCTCTCTCTCTCTCTCTCTCTCTCTCTCTCTCCGTCTCCCTCTATTTTTCTAAGTTGCCAGATGCGAGAAGAAGCGAGTGTGCTGGCATGCCTGTTAGATTGTACGAATTCATGTTTATATGCATTTCTGTTCTCATGAGCGCTTGTGTACGTGTTTGATTCTTGCCTGGTAAATGTATGAGTGACCGTGTGCATGAAGCATGTAGTTGTTTGCGTGTGTTTAAGTTGGTTATTTGTGTGTCTGGTGGAGTGTGTGTTGTGAATATGTGCAGGCCTACATGCACTTTCCTCTCCTCAGAGTTTCATGGTACATATGGGTGCAGGGAGAACCTTGGCTGGCCAGATGGCCCGGCTGCCACAGCACCTACTGGGAAAACTGTTGGAGAGAGTTTTCTCTCCTCATTTTTCACTCCCTTCCACATGTTCTCACTTGTGTTCAGTCTCCTTTTCTCTTCAGCTTTCCCTCTTCACTCACTTGTACTTTTTTGCATTTTAACCATTTTGAAGAGAAATTCCAGTGTGGTTATTGGTCACATGATAACATTTTACTCACCACCTCTGCTGCAGAGATTTGGGTAAATTAACTCAACATCAATGGGGGCAAAGAGCACAGGCCTCCTACAGCTTTAAATGAATAAAGAAGATGGTTCGTGCCTGCAAAGTTACAAATTACAGAAATAAAGCAACACAGTACATGCATGCAGTTTCCATAGGTTGCCACTATACAATAAAGATTTTGTAGGTTTAGATATGGTTAATTGTCCTACAACACCTACAGGGACTACGTTCTGTGTTTTAGTTTTGATCAGAAAAACTAGTTTTTGAGATAATATCTGTTAAATTGAGGTTTTATGGAAAGCTGTAGGATGCTTGCTCTCCTCTGTACACTGGCAATGGAGGTCATGAGTAAAATGTTATCAGGACCAACCGTCACAAAATTATAAAGAGTCATATTCTGCTTGTCAGTTTTTTCTTTGATTCCTTATGTCTTTTTTATAACATCAGTAAGCCTTTATTTGCTATTATATTATTGGTCGTCACTCTTGTACATTTCACCTCAGTCCACCCTCTCAGGTCCTGCCTCTACATATTTCTCTGCACTGTTTCTCTTTTCTCTGTCCCCTCACTCCCTCCTTACTCTCCTTCCATCATGTCCACCTTTTTGAACCCCAGCAGTGTTTTTTAATCTCTTTCAGGACTTAAAGCTTTTTGGACACAACATTCATTTCTGAAAGGAGATTACATTTTCCCTGTTTCCCTCTTTGTGCACCTTATCTCATCTCTGTATCTATTCTATTCTCATTCTGCTTTCTGGGTTTTTGCTCTATCTCTCTTCCTGCCTTCCCCCTCTCTCTCTCTCTCTGCACAACAGAAGCGCACGGAAATTGCTGTTAGTATTAAAATGCATGACAAGTAGATCCGGCCTTTGAAAATGAAGTGTTGGTGTTTGTGTGTGACTGTGCACAAATAGAGGAAATGGCAGCTTGGTCCTCTACATGCCTCTCTCCATCTCTCTAAGCCTCCCCTCTCTCCCTCTCTCCTCCAGGTGCGAGCTATGCGTCTGTCATTTGTTGGAGAGCTCGGCTGGGAGTTGCACATTCCCAAAGACTCTTGCCTTCCTGTCTACCATGCTGTCATGGCCGCTGGTGCAAAACACGGCATTATCAATTCAGGCTATAGGGCCATCGACTCACTCAGCATAGAGAAAGGTAACTTTCAGTCTGCTCACATGACCGTTTAACTGATATTTAGAAAGAAAATAAAACAATTAAGCTCAATGCTGTAAGTGTAACATCTGTATAAGAGCCAATCAAGGTGAATTATTGGATTATCCTAATTGCATGTTTATGCACATTTTAAGTATGATAAGTTTGATGCAAATACATGTAACAAGTACTTCCTTAACTTTGCACTAAGCTGTAGCTTTGAAAAGAATAAGGCAATGCAATGCTTATTATTATACTGTACGTAAGGGTTCAGTTTCTCAGGCAGAGATTAAAACTTGCCCCAGACCAAAGACAATAATCTGTGAAAATATCCAATGAGAAACAGTCTAGTCTTGGATCCGTCCAATCGGCCCAAAATGTGCCACTAATAAACAGAAAACATGTTTTTTGTTCATGTTTCCATTCCTTTTGTGTCCCCTCTCATAGTCAGCACTGTTTCCTCTCCTCTTCATCAGGGTACAGGCATTGGCACGCCGACCTCCGCCCAGATGACACACCCTTAGAGGCAGGACTAGCTTTCACCTGCAAACTGAAGAGTTCAATCCCGTTCCAGGGCAGGGATAGGCTGGAGAAACAGAAGAAGGAGGGTCTGAGGAGGCGAATCGTCTGCTTCACCATAGATGAGTCAGTATAGCTTCTGCCGTGACATTATGTGTTTGTCAGAAGGAAATTAATGAAATGCACAAAATGTTCAGAAAATGAGCATTGCAAGTGATTTTAGAAAACACACAAAACTTCCTAATTATAGTTCTATTATTTACAGCAGCATAACAGGTTGGTATGAATGTGCAATCAGGAAATAACCTTTACATTTTAAGGAGAATGATCTCACTCAGAGAACACGAGTCTTGATATTTCATGAGTTTTATGCATTTAACAAAAGTGCAGTGAGAAATTGTAAAACTGATGAAAAAAGATCAACATGTTTGTATGTATGCCTGAGCCCCAGATCAACTGTGAAGAGTTTAATGAATATTTCCAAATTTCCCTGCTGGCATATTATATTCTAGAGTTTATTTGTGAATACGGTCCTCATTTCTGTCTTTTTCTATTTGATTTTTGCTTCAAAACACATAAAAAGTTTAAAGTATTTTACTTTATTGAGACTCTAAGATGTGATTCCAACGTTTCAATGCTGTGAAGTGAAAATCTCACAACTCTTTGGTGGTTATTAATGTTTAATCTACAGCTGGAGCCTTACATCCTCAAATGAGTTGAGGAAATTCTACAAGCCGTACATTTATCAAACCAATTCTGTACGCTCAAAAATAATAGTCTAAATAAAAAATTGGTTCCTGAAGAGTTTGAAGATGTAAGTGGACCTGACAACAGCAACATGACATCCTGAAAGCATCGCTCTCTTCATGTGAAAGAGATTGTTGGCATAATCCTTTTGACACTAATTCAAGTCTAACTTGAACTGGAATAGTTGATTTTTGTGATTTTGTTGAAGAAACCAGGCGTGTATGGAGTGTGTGTATTTGTGTGTGAATACATTTAACCTTTATTTTTCTCTTTGCTCTACTAGGAAAGTACCAATGTTTGGTCTGGAGGCTGTCTTCCGTAATGGCGTTCCTGTTGGTCACCTGCGGCGCTCTGACTATGGCTTCTTCATCGACAAAACTATTGGTTATGGATATATCCGCAACCCTGATGGAGGAGTGGTAAGAGCTTTATACACACACATGCTTACATATACCAACACACACACACACACACACACACACACACACACACACACACACACACACACACACACACACACACACCATGTTTACTGGACACTTATCCTAACCGTAACCATAACCACTACATGCCTAATCTTAACCCTTATCCTAAACTTAACATAACCCTAAACTTATATTAACTTTAAATCAAGTCTTCACCCTAAAATAAATCATTTCCCTTAAGGGGACTTGCTTTTTGTCCCCATAAGACAGGCGAGTCCCCATAACATAACTGTGTGAACAGATTTAAGTCCCCACAACATTAGGAATACCTAGTACACACACACACACACACGAATGTGTCTAACTGTAACCTTTACCCTAAACTGAACCTAAACCCAATTATAACCTTCACTCTAAAACCAATCTGGAGCCTAAAACAGCCTTTTGAATGTGTGTGAGACAGTGAGGACAGGCCAAAATGTCCTCACTTTCCTAGAATGTCCTCACTTCCGAGGAATAAAACTGAAATTGGTTCTCACAATGATAGCCATACATGTATACACGCGCACACACACACACACACACACACACACACACACACACACACACACACACACACACACACACACACACACTTCGCCTTTGGACACTCAACCTTTTCTATTCTTCTCTCTGATGTTCCATCTGTGTTTGTATGTGTGTGTCTGTATTTTCAACAGTGTATTTTTTCACACACAAAAGAACACAAACACAAAACAATGTATGCAGGCCAAAAAAACTTGTTATTCAGTGTACAGTGAGCTCCTATCTAATCTAATTGTCTATTATTGAGTCCTGAAATTGTACAAAAAAAAAAATCAATAATTGGTTGTGTGATCTTTGTACCTGCTTGCTAATTGTTTCAATATGTTTTTGTAATGCTAATGCAAGAATCTGCCTTTTTCCAGTCTTGTTTTCAATATACTGACAAACATTTCTACTCAGTGCCTGCAAACATGGGAGAAAAAAGTGGTGTTTATCTCACTCTGCTAGAAAAAGATGCTGTGATTTAAAAAAAAAAAAAAAAAAGGCTGAATATGAGTTAAAATACCAAAATAACAAGAAACAGCTCAGAAAACAAAACTGAACTTATTAAACATTGTAAAGTAAGAAAGAATATTACTATTACATTTTATGGTGTGTGTGTGTGTGTGTGTGTGTGTGTGTGTGTGTGTGTGTGTGTGTGTGTGTGTGTGTGTGTGTGTGTGTGTGTGTGTGTGTGTGTGTGTGTGTGTGTGTGTGTGTGTGTGTGTGTGATTGAATGTTTGCCCTTGCATTTGCGCGTGTGTGTTCATCTGTTTTATTTCCGTCCCCGAGTCGTGACCAGCGAAAGAAAGCGGATTGACCCTTGGCTTTGTTAAGCACTTCAGTGCGGAGATGCACACATACACACACACACACACACACACACACACACACACATACACACACACACACACACAGATGCCAGGCTGAATCCAGCATGCTTGATCTCGTTATTTCTTTTTTCTTCCTTTCCTTTTTATATATTTCTATACTTTTTACAGTCAAACATTAGTATAGTGGAGTACTTTATTAAAAACAATATCTCTTGATCTAATTGGCTGTCAGACTTCCCTGTACACACATCAGTGGTGTTTGATAAGTAAGTATGAAAACATTTCATACGTTTTAGAAAGGAAATGAAAAAGGCAGTCTAAAGTGTGAACTGCTTAAGTGAGATTGTGCTCATCATCTCATTGCAGCAGAGCACATCTGACATATGCTACCTCTGCCTGCACTAGATCTGATTTCTCTTAATTAAAATGAATAAGAATTCAGATATTTCATTGTTGTTGTCAGTTTAATAGGAACATCTGACTAACACTTGGGATCTAAAGTCTACATTTCACTTTAGAAACCTGTTAACATTTTGTATCTTAATAGAAAGCAGTAATAGTGGCAGCATGCCATTAAAGGTCTCATTGCTGATGTGCCTTTGCTGTAATGTCATAAGGCTGCAAATGTTTCAAGCTGGAATGAATGCAGCTTTATCCCTGAATGTGGTTGTTAGTTAGATAGAGCCTTTGACCACAGCGCTGTTCCCCTCTAAAACCTTCAACATGGAAGTAATTAAAAACTATGTGGTGATGAGAAAGACAGAGCTATGTGTGTGTGTGTTTGTGTTTGTGTGAAAAAGGGAAAGAGCGACAGAGTGACAGATGAGTGGGAGAGCTGGAGGGAGGGTTAGGGGAGTCAGTCAGTAAAAATGTGCTCTCTGGGTTACGAGGGAGCTGACATTGACTCATGAGTGAATGAACTGCTTTCAGCGTTGTATAACTCCTGCACTGTTCTCTTCTGTCAGATACTGTATGAGCGCCGTGAGGCAACACTTTTTTTTTCTTTTTTTCATAGAGTGGAGATCAATAGGTCATCTAATTTTCTGTCTCTTCTTTAATCTCCACTGTCTCCTCATCTTCCCGAACTTAAATTTCCTGCCGTCTCTCCTTTTCCTCCTTATCTTCCTCTGTTTTTTTTTTTTTTTTCAATGCTTCTTATTCCCCCCCCCCACCCATCTCCATCTCTCTCTTGTCTTTCATCAGGTGAGTGCTGATTTCATAAAGAGTGGTGAGTTTACCCTGGAGAGGATGGGAGTGACGTACAAGGCCAAGGCACACCTCAAATCTACCTTTGATCCTGAGAATAAACGCGTCAAGGGCATCTATGCTTGAGTTGGACCACACTCGTGTAAACACTGAAACAAACACACTTCTGGTTGGTGAACAACTGATTTACTTTTTACATGCAGATGTTAAAGTCTTTACCTGTCCGTCTCAAACGTTGATCATTTTATTCAGATTATATCTGTGATTTGATGGGACTGGAACTTGTACACATTTTAAAAAATTTTATGTATGGTGGAAAATCTGTATCAAAAATATCAGAGAGGTGCTGATGTGATGAATCTGGTATGATTTTTGCTGTTGAAGGTGTTTCATGTCCTCAGCAACATGTTGAGAGATAAATAAACTGTGTATTCCTGTCAATGCTCTCATGTGAGTATTACTGTGAAATCTTATTATCTTCAATAATCAAAGAATTTTAATCAGTTCACCTGAATAAACCAAAAACAATTCAGTTGTGACCCAGCTAACCTTGAATAAGCCCACAGCTTTACAGGATTGATCTTAAGGGCTCAAATAACAGCATATGATCAATTTTCACAGTTTAGAAACAGAAACCAATTAAATATGTGTTCATGTCCATAAATAATCAAAACAAGGCAATTCAAAATGAGGCATTAATGTCTAATTCAGTCAATACGTTCAAGTGATATGCTTTGCAGGCCTCCACTGAAAACAGTGCATTACCACTATTTATCTTATATTCAGCTTTTGTGAAGAACTTTAAGCTAACATTCATTATTATAGGTTTGATGGTGATTTTGTATGTGAAAAAAAATGCAGATTTTGCTCTTTTTTTAGCCCAATTATCAGCACTCAGTTTACACAAATTTGCATGTGTCTGTATTTTTACTCAAAGTAAATTCCCAATTAGTGTTAAGGGCCTTTATGTTCTTTAGCTGAAGATGATACTAGATGTTTATTTGAAACAGGCCATTATTAGAGTCAGACTGTTAATTCTAATTTTGTCTTAACAGTGCAGTGTCTTTTATACTATTCCATTGGTGTAATATTTTATTTCAAATTTATCCTATGAGGATATGAGGACAGCATCCATGAGCACTGTCCTGTGAGAATAGAAGAGTTCTCAGACTACAACCTATCCCTTGAGGCAGTTTGAGTCAGATTACAATGACTGATGTTTGTGCTGATAATAATGACTAAAAACAGAGTTTTACTTGGTAGTGTGGAAGCAAGTGTTTATCAGAGTTGGGGAGAAAAGGAGGAAAAAAATACCCTGAGGCGCAGTTTACCAGCCGTGGACAAAACACTGTAGAAGAGGAATGACAGAAACAGACCACAGTTATCAGCAGCCGTTACAGATAGAACTCATTTGTTTTCTGATCCGTCCCCCGTCCCCCCCACATTCCCCCTCTGCTGTGCTCCAACTTCAATGCTCTTAGGGTTGTTTTTTAACAGATGCACTGTTCTCTAAAAGGGCTTAAAGAGCTCCCATTTCTTGTTTTGCTGATAAATCAAACAGAAACAGACATCGGTTATCAGCAGCCATTACAGATAGAGAACCCATTTGTTTTCTGATCCGTCCCTCACTTTCCTCCTCTGCTGTGTGCCATCTCCATGCTCTTAGGGTTGTTTTTTTTAACAGATACATTGTTCTCTAAAAGGGCTCAACAGCTCCAAGTTCTTGTTTTGGTGATGAATCAAACTTGAGATTTTTTTTATTTTATTTTTATTTTGTATTTTTTGCTTCACAATAAATCCCTCCCAGCAGTAATCGCTTCACATTTACTGAGAAGCATCTGTGGGACACGCTGAGCAACAACACATTAAGAACCGCATTTGCCTCATTAATTAACACTTTCAGTTCTAAAGATGAGCTCAGTGTAACGTTATAGCAAGTGTTATCTAATCAATGCTGTGGAAAATTGAAAATGTGAATTATGCCGAGTCGTCCACTATAGTCCCTACAGGTTCTTCGAGACAAACCTTAATTTGAGAATTTACAGAGTATGTACATAGAGACTTAATGGTGCTAATTTGTGTATTTGCTTTCTGTGTGTATATATACGTAAAAACTAAAAGGGCTAACATGTTTTCCTGCTACAGGTTTCTGTGTTCACAATTCATGTTCGTTTGATTGAAAAATGTCTTATTTTACTTTCAGTTTTTGTAGTTAAACTTGACTTAAACAGCAAAAGGATTAATCAATAGTTAAGCACCTTAACATCTGATCACGTTCTGCAGCGCAGATGCTGGTATGTACAGTAATTTAAGATTTTTAGTTAATTCTTTGTTTACATGAGTGTGTGCAAACTAACCTGCAAATTCTACAATTCCTGTGATAAAATCGACTTTCCATCCATGATAATGCCCACTTAGACTATTCCAGTTTCGGCCAAACAGAAAGCAAAGTTCATCACACATTCAAGCAGCCAAAAAAGATGCGTGTTCAAATAGAAGCAGGCATTTTTATGTTTAACCACTTGCCTCTCAGATGTGTGTTGCTGCACGTACAGCACAACATGTATACTAATGTGGACTGATTCATTGATTCTGCCAAAAAAAAAAGTCATTAATCATTGAAATGGTTATTCTCAGAAGGCTTAGGTTAAATAACTAGATTTATACGGGAAATGTGAAGCAGACTTGTAACACACTATCACACTATAACTGTCATCTAACACAATGTGTCCAGAGGCGGGTTTTTTTCTAATAGAGTTTATATAATTTCTCTTAAATTCTTGATGATAGAGAGTAAGTGTGAAAATTATTTAACAATGCTCACAAATTCACAATGCTTAAAATTGTGCGTCTGTGTGTTTTCTTTGGACAATGCATTTATTACTACGTATATACTGTCGTGATAAAAGATTTTAACAAAAAAGAACAACAGTGACCAGTGAAAGGATATGATGACCAGTCAAATTGTAAACTGAGATGTCAGGCTCATTTATTCTGTCCAAAGCAATTTGTGTACTAATAAATTTTCTTTTAACTGTCGACATTATTGTGACTTTTTTTTTTTTTTTTTTCAATTGAACGCACAAATAAATGAAGCAAACACACACGGGAACACGAAGCAAAGGAGACACTGAAAATCAAAGTGGTAAGCTATAAAACTTGTTTTGCCTATGAATGAGTTATTCATAATGGAACTGTTTATTAAACACTAAAAACATCCACCAAATAACAGTGTGTTATACATATTTTTTTCCTATTAATTCAATTTTACTTTCATGACATATTCATAGGACTGTTACTAACTTGTGTGTACTAATAACACAGACAATGGGCATTTGCATAAGAATATACATGTACTGTAGCAGGTGGCAGAAAGCCCAGCAGAGAACATCATCAATCCCCAAACACACAGATAAGAGCAGAGCTAATTCTGCCAAATCACAGGAGCTGCTTCAGTATTCCCCAGGTTAGGTGCCTTCTCTCTGGGCTGCACTATGCATGCAGTTTTTCAGTCCTCCCCGGCTCAGACTGAGGGCTCAACAGGCCGGCTGGTGGGACCCGCTCTTCCCTCGCAGGGGTAATGAGGTTTTTCGAGGACGGTCGTCACCTTAGGTACAGGCTGTTTGTCCCACTCTCCCTGGAGAAACAGATATATGATGTTATTGACATTTGATGTGTTGGGTGGTTGTAAAAAAAAACTTTCAAATAAGGACAAAATTGGTGGTGTCCTTGATATGTAGACAGCAGGTTTTATTGAAGTAGTTGCACCATTGTGACTGAACAGTGTATCAAACATAATCAACGTCTTAAAAAATACACTTGAGAACACTTCTTTTTTATTATTTTGGCCTTTAGTAAATTTTTCTGTAGGCCACAGCTGTAAAACTGAAAAAAGGCTGCTTCCCTCCCTGTTTACCAGGCCCTGTTTCTCAGCCTTATTATGTGTTGAAAGATTCATTTCAGTCCACTGTTATGCCAGGTTGACCATTAACACATCACTCAAATTACACAAGTAACAACCTTGTTTACGTTGTGCAGTTTTATTTATGCTTCACAAATAATTTGCTATTGTGATTCATGATCAGCTTTTCTACTTATGATATTGGTGCTGATTATCTGCTCATTCAGTGAAAGTGAGAACGTGTGCATCTCAAGCTGCAGTCAGACCCAAATTTGTCAGGTGTGGTGTGGCCAAAAGCAGGAGATAAGAAATCCACAGTAAAGCCATTTATAAAGTCAGGTAAATTATAAAAATTGTAAGCTGTAAATAGTACATCGTTTTAAGCAGGCAGGCAGCGCTCTATCTGTACACTTTATTAATTACTTTATTGTTACAATCACTAGTTTCAATGCAGTTTCAATGCTTCTTCAATGCAGTAAGTAGGGTGTGGCTACCTTGTCGTTTACAAGTCGTTAACATGGCAACAACATTGATTACGTAGTCTATGTCTTTTTACAGTCTATGGTTATATCAAACATGTTTTGCCACTGTTCTTAGACTAACTGCTGTTGTTATTAAATAAGAATATAAAACAATATTTCCTTAATGAGGGGCCTTTAAAACACCCACCTGCCCCTCTCAAACTGGCTGGACATTGGTGAGCAACATTATGTCCCATATCAAAGTTCAATCAGACTGGGCTAGAAATCAATGTGGATGTCAAATCCGGTCTGACTGAACCACAACACTGACAATAAGCCTACTGTTGCATTACTTTGAATCTATTTCACGCATGATGACTTCCTCCAAAATATCTTGATAGCAGTTATAGTCAGAGTCTTCAAACTGCCTGTCAGTGGTGCCACCATTAGTGGCATCAGATCCAGCTTCTCTAAAGACCCCCATGTTTGTTGATTTTAAAATTGAATCTGCATTTATGTACTGTATGTAGAGATTCAGCAGTATGCTTTGTGAGTTGTTTTCTTTTCCTGATCTGGATTTCCCTCTTACATGTTTTGTTGCTGCTGATTGTTTCACTTTGTTATCTAGTACTCTACATAGTTGTGCTCCCAAATGCTGTATCTGTTTTATGCAGCTGTCCTTCTTTGCACTTGCACAACTTATGTTGCACATTACGAAAGCAAACCTCAAAAGCCCTCCACACAGTCATCTATTGTAATTGATTTATTTATTCCTGTGTGTGTGTGTGTGTGTGTGAGAGAGTGATTTGGGACTCACAGGAAAGAGGCTTGCAGTCGACTGGTTGCAGTGCATGGAGTAGGGGGCTGTATTATAAAGGGAGTCCAGCACCTCTCCAGTGAATGGGTCCCACTGTAGCTGGGAGTACTGCTCAGTTACATTAACCTCACCACACACACACTGGTCATTTCCTTGGAACCTGGAGGGCAGATAGGATGAAGGGTTTAGAGGGAGATGTTGAAGGAAAGTTGATTAGAAAAAAATAACAAAGAAGAAGAGGGAGGCAGAGAGAGACAGAGAAAAGAGTGGGAGAGAGATTGAACAGAAAAAAGCAATACAAATCAGCATTGGAAGAGCATAGTTTCACTTTAAAGGACAAAGCTCCTGGTTTTCAAGATTAAAATAAGTAATCTGGTTCCTGGGAATGAAGGACAAAGCGGGGAGGGATGAATGCTGAAACAAAAATTGCTTAGTCACAGGAGATGGAGAGGAAGATGCTCAATGGAAAAAAGGGAATGAAGGACAAGAGGAACAAATGATTTTTAGAAGGGAGGGAGAGAAAGAGATGTTTTGTGCGTACCTGTTAATGAAGCTGAAATATTTCTGCAGGTATCCGGGGTCGACATGGCTCTTACAGAGCTCCAGCTGAGTCCGAGGGTAGTAGTGAACGTAATTAACACACATCTCATCCGTGATGCTAAAACCTCCCTTAGGAGAGAAAGGGATTTGGAGGAAGATGCGAAAGAAGAGAAGAGAAGTTGTAGCACAAGGAGCAGATGAAGGTATTAAGTGTGGGGGAGAGATGGGAAGGATTATGAGAGTGAAGGAAATATGGTGAGATTGAAAGAAAGAGATGGAGGAAGGAGAGCGATTAGAGGAGTATTCAAGGTTATTCTGTTGTGATCGCTCAAGGTGAACTTTGGCAATATGAAAAGAGCACTTTATGTTGATAGTGTGCCGCTCACCACAGTGGGCTTGGTCCTGTCTTCTGTGTTATAAGTACACTTTGTTATAAGGACGTCCCCCTGCAGGATCGAGGACAAACACACCAGCAGTTTGCCGTTATTTAACGTTGGACAAAGAGTACTAAAGATAATTCAAGGTTACTTAGAGAAAATTAATTATTAAGGAGAAGCCAGTGGCCAGTTAGACAGCATGTTGCTTTGTTGAGCTCAGCTGCTGCGGTTTTGTCTCGTCCGTCTTCAGGACAGACCGCCGGGAATTTCTGATCACAGCACTGATTTTACAGCCTGTTCTTATTTTCACTCTATTTAAGCATCTTGCAATATTTATACTGCAGCAAGGTGCTGTAATTGAATACTTTAACACACCTGGCACTATTGTTTAGAAGAGCTTGGCTGAGATAGCACATCAAAAAATTCACATTCTCGTCTAAATGTAAAATCTGCTCTTTGGGAAGCTAAATTAGTCATTGACTTCAGTCATTTCAAATGCAGGCATGATCATTCACTTTGTACTTACAGGTAAAACATTCACCATTTTCCTCAGAACGCGGATAGTCTATAAGATAAGAAGAAGAAGCACAAAAGGAAATACAGGACATTAAAGCAAAAAAAATCAAGGCTCTCATGAGGAACAGGCTTCTCAATTTACAGTTCATCGACACTTTTTCACAAGTTTTTCACAGGTCAGAATAAAAGTCCCCCGGCTCTGGAAAAACAATGATGAAGTAGATTCTAGTCTAGCATCTTAATTCTGTGCATAGTCGGACACTTTGTTCACAGTAGGTTTATTTCAAACACGGCCAGATAAAAACACTGGTTGCTCCGATGCTTTCCTTAGAGGCAGATTTCATAGTTATTAACTTTGTGTGAAAGGCTTATTAGCTTTGCAGAGAATGGTTTGATAAAGTCTTCATACGCCTAATGAGGCTGCAGGGTTTAAACAACACCACACAGGTACGCTAAGACTAGTCTGCCATCGACAGCAGCTGGAGATTTTTATCAGGCAGTCTAGCAGATGTCCTTCTCTGCTCTGTGTGTGTGTGTGTGTGTGTGTGTGTGTGTGTGTGTGTGTGTGTGTGTGTGTGTGTGTGTGTGTGTGTGTGTGTGTGTGTGTGTGTGTGTGTGTACCTACCTAGGGATATTGCGCATAAATAAAACAAAACAGATGTGAGCTGCTGTCGCTCAACAATGTTAATGCTGTTGTTTGTCAGTTGTGATGACGAGAGTAATGAGAGTTGAGCTGAAGTGCAGTGAGTCTTTTGGATGTTGCCCTGTGGATGGAGATTTTAGTGTGCTATACCCTATGAGGCCTTAGTTCATCAGACGGCTTTATCATTGAGGGCCTAAAACTTTCTGTAGAATACCGGCAGGTCAGAAGATTGTACAAGAGTTCAGGTAATCAGTGTTTGCATGGCTACGCAGGTGTTCAATCAAGAGTAGTAAGATATGCTGTCCATTTTTATCATCAGCACTTTATAAAAAGGTCATATGGAAATGTTAAGCATGTGTTATGTAAATTATTCCTACAAGAACCTGTAAAGGAGGTTAGTGATATTCTCCATTTCCCACAAAAAGACAAAAACCAGCAATAACTTGATAAAAGTGCTGTTAGTGTATCCAAAGCCTGATTCCTCTCTGTCAAAATTGTTGTTCAGGCACTATTAAAAACCTCAGTGAGCCACAGCGTTGCACCGACTGACGTCATCCTTCATTATGAGAAACCTGGGCGATGTAGTTTATTACAGTTAATCCCACATTCACAATCATGCTACTGTAAATACCCACCAGAGCATCATGCATATTAATCAACCACTGAAAATAGTCCTCCCCAAAATAGACTAATTGTTCCCGTGTCTGTAATATTGTCTTAAAGCTACAGTGCCCAGCTGTTTAGGGAAATTATTGAATATTTTTAAAGAATGAAACGAGACATTTGTAAGATGTTTTTATAGATTTAAGTCTTCAGTTTGAATCGATGGGCTTGAGGCGAACACATTGTTGGTTTGGGACTGTTCATGGGATTATACGACAATGAGAGAAATAAAGAATAACACCAGTCATGCACTTTCATATTTTTTTCACCTGTGTGGAAAAACTCCAGTCTACAACTAAGAGTAAAGAACCAAAACTGTACAGGGGCCCTCTCTTTGCCCAATTATTATTTTTTTTTTTAACATACTCACTTAAACAGAAATAATTTGAAACACCTTGCCCTAAGTTTTCTACACATATCTTTATTTATATATGGGTCATGTGCAGCACAATTAAAGACAAATGTAAAAAGACTTTAGTGTACTAAAATGTCAAGTTTTTAATTTAAAAGGTGCAGCAGAGGCAGCCAACAGCCTGCTTCAGTCTCCATTTCTCTATCTTTGTCCTTGTGGCTCACGGCTCAGTGCAATGTGAAGTCTAATTCACTGATTCAGTCTAATACAACATGAGGGTGAATACACACGAAAAGATCTTTGTAATGAGTCCCTCTGGGTAAACTGAGCCCTGCTGTTGCTCACCTGGTAGTGTGTGCTGAAGTGCTGGTCCTCCTGTACCACCTCCAGCTCTTTGCCTCCCCTCACCAGCACTGTCTTTACCCCGCGCCCCGCCAGGTGGGTGTGCAGCTGGGACGCAAAGATATAGATCCCTCCTGGAGGCAAAGCCTAGTAAAAAACAGATGGACAGAGAGAGGGACTTAATTTAAACCAAGCTCCAAATATTTTTATGCTCTTGGGAACAAAACCTGAAACAACATGAAGCACGCCAAATATTTTCTAATCATTCTTGACATTTGGACGTTAAAATCATTAATACTTTGATAAATAGGGGGGGTTAGTGAATACATACAGTCTGGGTACACTTGGAGGAGCAGTAGCCGTTGAGGTAGAAGGTGTGTTGTTTGGGTGGGATAGCCATGATAGGGGTGTAGACCAGGCCCAGCTCCATGATCCCGGCATCGTAGCGCCTCAGATTGGGGGTGTAGTGCAACCGTATCCCCGATGAGTCATGCCGGCCTGCATGAAGAATATCATAGATTATTAATGTATTCAACGTACTGTCAGATTGCTAGTACATCATATTAAAATGCTTGATACTCCAAACATATGAAGTATGCATGAATAAATGAATAATACATTTCTTTCAGGTACTGTTCATCTCAACAAATGTGAGATTCATGAGTGAATAATTACAAACAGGAGAGAGATTATGTCACTAAAAATTCAGTGTGTGGTGAGTGTGTAATGTGTATTAAAAACAAATACAATTCAAATGGCAAAACATTAGTCTACACTATCTATAATAAGTTTTTAAGAGGTGATTTTGGTGATATTTCTGATATGGGTTTTTTGGGGTTTAATTGTCCATTGAGGGATCTATGTTGCATAACACCCCTCATTTCTCTCTAATCTTATTTCCTGTCCACTCTCTTCTGTCAACTCTAATAAATGCCCCAAAATACTTGAGCACACCAGTGTTGCTATTATTAGGGTTTGACTTTCAGTGTCAGGGATTTTAAGTTGATCCAAAGCCTTCGTTCTATTTTCAACTGCAGCAAAGTTTTGAGGAAGAGATAAGGTGATATACACAAACGTAACAGAAAACGACACTAAAACAAGACGGCTGTGTAGAGAATTAAAAATAGGTAAGCGTGCATATTGTAAGGTCATATCAGGATAAGCAAAGCAAAGTCTATAGTGAGATCAAAAGGTTTATCTGGAATTTTTTTAAATGAATTACTCTGTTGAAGATAAGCCTGGGGCTTGGCGGGAGAAATACAGAGAATCCTGCTGCTTGTGTGTGTGTAAGAGAAAGGAAACGACATACTGTATTTAGTATGCTCAGCTCAAAGTGTGTGTGTGTGTGTGTGTGTGTGTGTGTGTGTGTGTGTGTGTGTGTGTGTGTGTGTGTGTGTGTGTGTGTGTGTGTGTGTGTGTGTGTGTGTGTGTGTGTGTGTACCAGATATAAGGAGAGGGTTGTGGTAATGGACTTCCAGACGAAGGAACCTTGAGGAACCTGTTCCACCCATCGGCATGCCTGCATGAGGAGGATAGTAAAAAGCCTGCACGAAAACATGCACACACACACACACACACACACACACACACACACACACACACACACACACACACACACACACACACACACACACACACACACAGACACATCATATTAGACACTTAATAATACAAAGTCTTAATATCTAAACAATATGCACAACTTATTTTCACTGTTATATTCTGGGACATTTAAATACAGCTTATTGTTTTAATGGAAGGAACCTTAGTATAATCACAAACTGGGACTTTAAGATTAGCTAAGTAATGTGAAGGTACATTTAAAAAATGTTGAGGAAGAAGCCAAAAAACAGATTTTTTCCCCCCTCTGACATTCCATTCAAAGCAGACATTGTTAAAGGATGACAGAAAGAAGTCACTTGGATCTATATTCCTGTGCAAACATGTACCAATTAAATGTTGAAAGACGTATATTTGGCATATTTGAAGTCTTGACAGATGTTTCTTAAACTTCCAAATGAGAACGTTTTATTTATTTTTTTCATCCAAAGCAGGATGTTAAAATTCAGTTTCAGACTTCTCTCCAATCAATGTCAAGTCCATCCTCCATCCTTTGACAAGTATGTGATCCCTTGTCAAAACGGGATATCTGAGGAACCACTATAACAGACTATCCTTTTATGTGCATATTGCATAAATAATCACCTCTTGTGATAGACTACCAGCAAAAGTAAAGGGCTGCCTGTTTTGTTTTTAAAAAAATGCTGACTTTAACTGACACTACAATGAATGATAGTAATACAGGACAGACCATTGTAGATGCATATCTACTATATGTGCCTTCTTTTGGTCTTCAGAGGTTTTTCAGGCCTTTTGTGGATCTCTGCTCTTGCTGAAAAATGTGTATTGATCATTTCTACCCCGAGAAAGGTTGTATTCTCATAAATGCCCCCTCTGGGAGGCTGGTTGAACTTGAGAGGTATACTTTTTCTTGCTCTTTCACTGCATGGATTCTGAACTAGACTGCTTATAAAGGCAAAGCCAAAGTCTGCTGATACATAGTTTATAATGCAAGAAAGATTTTTTTATTTGATCTTGCTCTCACGTCATAACACTGAAATCCTTAGAGACTAGCTCTCTCTCTCTATCTCTCTCTCTCTCTCTCTCTCTCTCTCTCTCTCTCTCTCTCTCTCTCTCTCTCTCTCTCTCTCTCTCTCTCTCTCTCTCTCTCTTTCACACACACACACGCACACACGCACACACACACAACTTCTTTTTCTGCTGCTACCCTCTCTCCTCGCTTTCTGACAGCGTCATACATTATTGTTTTTATCCTGTCCGACTCTCTTTCCTTTCTTTTACTTTTGTCTTTTTTTGCAAGGCAGCATTTCCCTTCTGATGTGGTGTCGGGGAGAATTAAACAACACTATTAAGTGGTGATGAAAGAGCCCTGAATATTTCCCACCTAATCTTGTCTTCACAGCTCACAGAAGGCATCCTGCTTGGTTTTGTTTGGCTGGCAGATAATCCAATCAGAGAGGGGCCATGCTGGCTGGGATACAGTGGGGAGCAGAGCAGAGAAATATGGTGACAGGCTCACCGTTCCTTGTCCTCTTTGCTTTATGTGACCTGCCGGCGGCTTGCTTGCTTCGTCACCCGGCCGGTTGGTAGTTGTAGTATGTTTCTCCACTGACTTAAAGGTTCACAAAGTCTCAAGTCTGTCTTCAAACAATAGTCAGATGCTAAATTAATATTAAAAATGTTTGTCTTGCTGTTATCATTCTCCTGTTCTTACAGGCCATTAAGAGATCCTGTCATGATGCACTTTTACTGTAAGTGATGGGGACAGAACACACAGTCTTCCCTCTGTGCAAAAATGTATTTAAAAGTTCATCTGAAGTTAATATGAAGCTTCAGTCGCCCATATTAGTCAAACCGAGTTACAGTCCTTCTAATGCTAAATGAAGTTCAACAAAGAAACACTCCCAGGGAAACTAAAAGAGGGAATTTTATACTAATAGGACAGTAACTTTGGAAGATATCCACTTTATTTGACTAACTTGGTCTGTTGAAGCAGCTACAGATAAACTTTTTAATACATTTTTGCACAAAATGAGGACTGTGGATTTATTCCCCCATCATTTATCATAGTAAGCTCATTTGGAGGGGATTGTTCAATGGCCACTTTTTTAAGAAGGATGATTACAGCGAGCAAAACCTCTCTCAATGTTCATATGGGCGCCAGACTATTGTCTAAAACAGACTTTAAAAATAATGAATCTATCCTGACCTATGGCTGACTAGTTAGGTGACTAGTACACATGAGGCAGTAGATGCACTTTCCCTGCACTAAATTGCAGTTGAGGGCTCCTTTTAGCTCCGGTAACTCCTGAAGGAAAGTTTCTGGTTCTTGCTCTTTAACTGCTAAATGCTCCATTATGATCACAAGCAAGCTAGTTGTTAACTTTGTCTTTGCTGGGCAGGTAGTGTATCAGAGATGTTCTTTGCCGAAAACAACTGCTGAGGTGGATGAAAGCGTTTTTTTTAGGCCAGAAAATCTCGAAGAAAGAGCTGCTATAAAAAAGGTTACAAAGTTTCATAGATCTGACTTCACAGTTGGGTGATAATTACCTGTGGGTTTTGTCAATTTGATCAATTTTAAATATAAAGAGAGAAGAAAGAAATATACATGAAGTCTAATACTACATCAATCTGTCTGTAAAATACTCACTAAATGCAATTCCAGATTGTATAAAACTCCAAAATTCCCAGAGAAAAATACAGTTGACATAACCTTAGAGTCTATAGCAGTAGCTGCGGTTGTGCTGACCGGTTTGATAAATTGCTAAATGTTTAGTAGGCTGAATTAGAACGTCTGCCAATGCTTGAGCTATAAACATAATACATTCACATGGTTTTCATTGGTGTTACTGTGACTGTATTTGAGTGTCCATGTAAGTGAATGTGTGAATTGTTTGCATGTGCGTGTGCTTCCCACGTACAGACTGTCTCCAGGCTCTTAATAGACTCGTGCTGTGTGTGGGATCATCTTTACAAGGTTTTCTGCTCGCATTTCTAGGCTTGGATGTTACTCTGGTAGGAGTTTCTGTTTATCTCTTATAATAGGTACAAGAACTGGACCAAAACCAAGCTTTATTCAAACTTTCTCTTTCAATTAGACACCTGTTATGTTTATTAAAAAATTTCAGCATGTATATGTTAATTATTTTTAATTGTGTGTGTGTGTGTGTGTGTGTGTGTGTGTGTGTGTGTGTGTGTGTGTGTGTGTGTGTGTGTGTGTGTGTGTGTGCGTGTGTGTGTGTGTGCGTGTGTGTTTGTGTGGGTTGAATGAATCAGGGTTTGAAATATGTTCAATTCAGTTTTTTTTGTTTTTTCATGAATAGTCAGATGAGAGTCCTTACTGGGGTGAAATTAATAAAAAGAGAATGTGTGTTCACATGTCTGTTTCCCATCATACCTCAGCACCCATAGCCCACGCAGCTAGGACATGGCGACAGGAGTCAAGCTTGCCCGGTTTCATCTTGTCATCACAGGAGCCGCTGTACTCGGGAACATTTCGGACTTCCGGAGAGCATTCAAACACTTCTATGTGGTGCACGATGGCCTCGTTACCTGGAGTTATCACTGACTCATACTGACAGAAACAGAGAGGGAGGAAAAAGAAAGTTGTATGTGTCTGTATTGCTTACAGCTGTGACAATAGTGCTACATCAGACAAGAATCAACAATTTATGTTTCTTATTTCTAACTATGACAATGCAGCTGTTGTTTTGTGTGGCCCGGCTGGTAAACAAGGAGCAATAATAGCTGCCTGTGCACGACCTCCATCTGAAACACCCACTGTGCTGTTTGCAAATAAACTCTGTGTGATTGTTTCCATTTTTAGAGGTATTTATACCATAACAATGTGATTCTTCGGCATGTTTTCCGGCAGCTTCTGGATGAAGCACCAGTAGGTGGTCTCTTGGTTTGGGATGATGACATTTGGCGCCACAACATCCAGCAACTGCACATCCGGAGGCAGGGTTGGCGAAGGAGTGTCGGGGCGCAGCATCAGCACCCTCTGCACTCCTGTGTGGATCCGAGACAGGTTGAGCTGCTCTAACGAGGCGAGCGGTTGATCCAAGAATCCATAGATGATGTGCACAGTTCCATCCTGATCAATCAAAACCAATCAGAGAAGAAAGGATGTTTGATGGCTTCACCACAGAATGTGAACAACAGGCATGTGTATTTTAAATTAATAGTCTCATGATTATTATTTGGCTGAAATGCCCACTAAGGCAAACATAGAAAACTCTTCATTATGTTGTCATAGTGATGAGCATTGGTTTTGTGTTTGCAACTTAGAGGCCTAACGTGGTACCATGGAAACCATAATCATTATATCATATTGACTGCTCCACAACATATTGTGCTTATCATTTCAGGGTTACGGTTTATGTCTACCTATTTTATGTCCACCTGAAACCATTATAATCAGTTTCATTTTTCATTGTGTGTGTGTGTGTGTGTGTGTGTGTGTGCGAGTGTGTGTGTGTCTGTGCGCGTGTGTCTGCGTCTGCGTCTCTGTCTCTGTGTGTTTATCCTTCCCACACACACATATTCAAAAACTAACTCATACATTTGAAATACTGTGCATGCATCCACTCAAACACCATTGTCCCTGCCTCCCTCCGTCTCATGTCGTCTTGTTCCTCCTCTCACCACCTGTTAATTGTCAAGTTCAGTCAGTTCAAGGCTGACATTTTTTTTTTTGGGCTGGTGGTCACATGCAACATATAGAGCGTGACAATTGTGCTTTCCCTTGTGCTCTGGTAGAGCAGTTGGATAACATGAATTTAGAGAAGTGGGCAATATAACACAATTTTAACTATGTGAACCTTCTTGTAGTTACAATAATTTGTCACTGCTAATTCTTCTGGAAAACTTGTTGAATTTTTTTGGGATATTCATGACCCCCAAAGGATGAATTCTGGCTGACTTTAGTGATGCCTTGAGTTTTCCTTTAGTGCCAACATGAGGTTGACATTTTTTTTTTTTAAAGAAACTATTTTGATGGATTCAGATATATTGAGAAAATGTATGCAATGTTTAAAGGTTGCACCCTATTCATTAAAAGTTGCTGCTTACCATCAAGAAAATGTTCCTTTTGTAATGATTGTGTACTAAGTGTTGCAACTATGCCAAAATCACTTATCAAGCAAGAGGACACACCAAATTTCTCTAAGCAGTACACACTGTAAACATGAAACAACCAGAGAATTGACCAATAGTATATACACTTGCATTGTTGTTAACAAGTGAAAAAACAACCAAACAAACAATTTATAATTCATATTCACACTCTGAAATTGTTTTATGAAAATGAATAGAGCCACTTTCGGCTCCCTGACATTTAGACACACACACACACACACACACACACTCTGAAAATAAGGCTTTACACACCTCTATGACGTAGTCTCTGGGATCACAGGTACTGAATGGTCTCTTGAAAAGCAGGTAGAACCCATCAGGCTTATTTGTGGCTCTGATGAGCTCGTAGTCTTGGTTGTCTTGGCTGTCCGATGACACTCTACCCTCACTGTCACTCCATGCATCCTGAAGGGGATTACACACAAACATACACACACACACACACACATACACACACACACACACACACACACACACACACACACACACACACACACACACACACACACACACACACACAGAATAACTGTGCAAAATCCAGGCATTGAATATCAAATATCAAATAATATATGATACATAATAATATATCACATAAATAAACCACCAAATAGACAAAAAACTGGATCACAAAGTTAATTATATTATTAGTCAATCTTTATGGAATAAACTTCACTGCAGTTGTATATTCTCCAAACCAGGTTGGATAATATATGAAGTGTGATGCTAAAAATTTTAAATTATTGCAAAAAGTAAATATGATTGCTAAATTGTGTTTAAAAAGATGTTTGCATCAGAGAAGAAAACTCAAATGTCAAAATGTCACTGATCATATAAATGTCACCATTTAGACAGAAACGTAATTTTACACAGTTACATATCATACTTTATTACAACCTTGCTTTCATAGAGATGTTTCACAGTGGATTATAATACAATTAATAAAAAAGAAATCATTGAGACTGTGACTGTCGGCGTTGTGAAACCTTCCCCTACCTAGACTCTACCTTTCTGCCAGGAGGCTTTACAGCAGCTGTGTCTATCCGCTGCTGTTATGTTTCTCACATTCATGTCTGTCCAGAATAGCATGTAAGATCTCTCTCTTTATTTCTGTCTCCATCTCTGTCACTCTTATATAACTGTTCAGCACAAACCGCAAAGATTTTGAAGCCAACAGTTTTGAAAATATATACAGTATATATATATATATACATCTAAAAATATGAAGGCAAAATACAGTATGTGTTCTGTGTGTTACATGTCTCGTGAACAGAATAGCCACGAAGTTTGCAGAAGGCGATATTGCGGCTATATAATTCCAAAAATGTTATTTTCACAGCCTTAAGATGGAGATGGAAATTGACTTTATGTATAAAGTTAATGTTGTGGTTATAGTCATTTTAAGGTTCAAGTTAGGGAGGGTTATGTTTACATGAGCTTGTGGTGTAGTGATTAGGTCACATTTTTGTCGTATACCCATATGTACCCTTTTTTTTTATGTGAACCTAACCTTTAAAACCTTCAACTTATTTTCTCATTTAGGTCTGGAGCTGGAGTTGTGGTTTCCAAAGGGAGGCATGAGTACCCCCCTTGTCTATTAGTGAATTCCCGAAGATGTCCAGAAATGGTCAAATATATCACTCCCTAGAAAGTCTCTTTCGTTTGACTTTCCGCCTAATTGGTATCACTAATACTGTACAACCAATCAATGTGACTCAAGTCCTTACACTGACTGAAGAAAGGAAAGAGACATATCTCTGATATGATTCAATGAGACAAAATCTTAAAATGCAGGTCCCCGTGGTCCAATTTAGATACATCGACTTAAAATGTGTGTGTGTGTGTGTGTGTGTGTGTGTGTGTGTGTGTGTGTGTGTGTGTGTGTGTGTGTGTGTGTGTGTGTGTGTGTGTGTGTGTGTGTGTGTGTGTGTGTGTGTGTGTGTGTGTGTCTGTGACAGAGAGAAGTGTGGTTCAGCAGTGAACTTTCTTCTTTCTTTCTTCTCCTGAGGGATGAGAGACAGATGGAACAAGGGGAGGAAAAGGGCAGGATAGTGGGGCAAAGATCATTTAAACAAGAAAATACTAAATAATTATATCATTGCTACATTATGAGCATTTGATTTGTCCAATGCTGGGACATAGTTTCCTGGGGAAATAAATGATCAAGAAAACAAAGCTGAGTTTAGAAATGAGGTAAAAAAGTTACAGAAAAGATTTTTGGCTTGTTCATATACTTTGTCATCTAATTACATTAAATTTTGTCACATTTAGTTTTATTATGAACCACCAAAATGGTTTAAACTGAAATAAATCCATACACCCAAATCCAAAAATATCATTAGATTATCATGATATATGTAGTCTGTGAGGATTAATCTCAAAGGTAATTTGATTCTTACTGATCTAACTTAATGAGCCATGCCTCATGGCGGATTGGCACACTGATAATACCATCACATGCCTACTAACATAAGTGTGTTGGCACTAATGAGACACGACTATGTGTTCCCCCTCATCTCTCCTGAAACATTCAGTAGCCTCTATCTCTGTGCCTGGAGAGTGGCCTCTGGAGTCCTGCATGCTCCCTCTGGCCTCTGATCAAATCATAGTAGAAATGTACTGCAGAGATTTCCTGTGTTTTGTTTTTACTGAATAAGACACCCCCCCTACAAAAAAAGAAAAAAAAAGAAAGATGAAAAAGCGGCACTGGTAGAACTATGACAATAGTCCCTTGTGTAACAATGTTACATCACCTTTCTAAATTCATTAAGATTATTCACATCTTTCATATTGCAGTTAATGTGAAATAAGATCTATATTGTAGATTGACCTAATTTATGTTTCTGTCATAATGGAACTAATTGGAAAGTACTTTAAAATACCCTTTATTCAATACATTGTTGAGGAACTACTTAACACTGTGCACATTGCCTACAGCTCTAATTGATTGTTCATCATGGTGGAGTGATATACCTTTGGAAAAAAAGAGAGTTAAGTGATACACAATATGAGAGATTGACAGGCGGATCAGTGCAGCATCAGCAGTGATACAGGTGTTGTATAGGACCAATGTGTTGAAGAAAGAGCTGAGCCTGAAGGCAAAGCTCTCATTTTACCAGTCAGTCTATGTTTCTGACCCTCATCTATGGTCACAATGTGTAGCAACCGAAATAATGAGATTGCGGATACAAGCCGGTCTCTGCACTCAGCCTTAAACATAAGGTAAGAAGTTCAGACATCTGGAGGAGGGTAGGAGTAGACCTGCTGCTCCTTCACATTGAAAGGAGCCAGCTGAGCAGGTTTGGGCACCTGGTCAGGATGTCTCCTGGACGCCTCCCTCTAGAAGTGTTCTGGGCAGGTCCAGCTGGTCGGACCCAGAACATGCTGGGGGGATTACATAGCATGTCTAGGTTTCCTTTCTCAGTCTAATGCCACCATGACTCAGCCTTGAATAAGCAGCAGAAAATGGATGGATGGATGAAAAATATGTCTGGCATCCAATGTAGTCTATGTACAACCTTTAAGGTCTTGGTTCTTATGTTAATAATGTAACAATCACGGACAAAGAAGAAGAAAATTAGAAAATGTTAAAAAATAAGAAAAAAAAAATTTCAACAGAGAAAGATTCTGGTCTGACACTGGATCATTTTTTTATTTTTTAATTAACCTTATCACAATAGTAAAACAATGGACAGAAATACAAATGAAATAGAAGGTGAATTGGGTTTTTCTAGCAAAATTAATTAATGTTTTGGGAAAAAATTATCAGGAAAATTCACAGAAAAAATCAGAGCTAGATTTCTTAAAAAGTTGTGCTTGGCAAAAAAATTGAAAATGAGGCACAAATTCGGCTCAAATTCAATTTTGATATGCTAATATCTGCTAATGATCCCCCAATATGAACTTTGGTTATTATTGCAGTTTGAGTGATTCACAATTATGAGGCGCTGATAACATCACTAGTGACTACTGTGTCTGATTATGAGCCAGGCTGTCCACCAGCTCCTCATGCAAAAACACCAATCTGACACCCCAGGGACCACAGACAAATGAGCAACACCATGAAAGAGGGAAATTCCACTCCTTAAGGACTCTCATGTAATTCCCATGCGTTTATGAATTTTACAAGAGAAAAATCGGAAGCAAGAAAGAGAAACATAGTTTGATTTTCAGAAACTTGCTTAGTATTCTCGCCTTTTTATAAGTAAGCAATGCCTTGTCTCAATCAGATAACATACATTTCCTATTGCTTACCCCAAAGTAGCTTGTGGTTCCAGAGTCCCACAGCACCACCAGGTCAGCGTTGGTTAGCTCCCCACGGTCAGACATCCCCAGGACCACACCATGCCTAAGGTTTGCGATCCTCAGCTCCATGTACACCTCCTGGTTGGCGTAGCTGATGTTCCAGGCCAGTTGGAGCTCCCCACGTGGGTCAAGTGGCACACGGAAGGGCATGGGGAGAGGTGGGAGAGGGCTGGAGGGGTTTGAAATAAAGCTGGACACTTCAACAGCAGCGGAAGGCGACTGGTACGAAGACACCAGGATGACCATTAGGGTAGCCAGGGCAGTGAAGTACATGATGGTGACGTCCTGAAGGCGAAGGTTTTTATTAAAGATCCTCATAGTCCAAAATGATAGAATCTCAATCGGTATGTTGGTTTTGGTGATTACCTTTTTACCTGTTTTTCCTTCAGTCAATCGCAATCTCCTCAGTCAGAGTTTTTCAATCCAAAGAAGTTGTGAGGATAGTTTTTCTCCAGTGTTGTTGTAACAATGCTGTAGTTCTTTACAAGATGTAACTCTCCAAACACTCACTGGTTTTGTTTGCCTTGTCAGCTCGGCTCTCTTTGCTGGTCACAGTCTATCTCCCTTTCAGTGGTCAGGTGAGGTTGTCTATTCTTTTCTTCCTGCGTTTTCTATCCTCTCAGGCCCTCATTTTCTAAAAAAGTTTAACTGTCTCCTGCATATCACCAACTTTCCACTCTTAAGGTTTCTCTGGTTCCAAGTACTTGTGGGTATTGTCTCTTTCATCTGAGGTACTGTTCTGTCTCCCTCTCTGTTTCATACCCCCTCCCTGGTTTTTAAGAGACTCCACCCTTGTGAGTTGTCTGTTTTTATCCACCCTAATGGTATTACATTTGTTGAGGATAATTGGATTGTATTCTTTAAGCCCTGCGGTCAACCATGATTCTGCACATCTGCCAGCCTCTAATTGATCCAAATTCAGCCATGGACATTATCAATGACAATCGACTTGGACTAACTAAACTTTATTGCTCTCTCCATCTCTGTCTTTTTCTCTTTAGCGAGCATATGTCATACATTTCCTGACAAAGTATTCCATGTAGTGTGCAACTCACCTGGCGTCTTGGGTATTTGATTCAAAGCAGATTTAGGGGGAAAGAAGTAAACAAGGCATTAATACATTACTCCCTTTCCTTTAACCCCCCGCCTAAAGCTGCAAAAGACCTAATCAAACTGTCAATTATGGGTTTCAAAAGCAAGACGGACACCTTCAAGTTGTTTTCAAAAGGTTAGTGAACCCCTGTGGAAATGTGTGTGCCCTTGTGACCATCTGTATGGTTGTATTTGGTGAGAAGCAGGCGAGTTAGAGCAGAAAAATGGATTCAGGAAAGATTTTTTAAGAGAAACTAAACACTGCTCCTCAGCCAGTCCCCGCCTTCTGCAAACATAAAAATATAGCAAACATTTACTTATAGAAAATAAAGAGCTTGACAGAAATGATGAATAACAAATGTGAGAACAAACAAGAGTACAAAATGACAAAAAATATGTATGATTACATCAAGAAATGGCAGACAATAAAACACATTTTAAGGTTTTACACAAGTTATTTCTGATTTTAGCAGCACTACTAAAGAGGGCAAAAACTGCCTTCCACCAGTTGGGGATTTTGCCCACTTAGGTTGAACAACCATGAACCATTCAGCATCGCATCATCAAACAGGGTGCAGTCCTCTTGGCAACCTTTGCCAAACTGGTTATATAGCTCCAGTTTTAACTGCACTAAATCAAATTTTGTATTTGCATTGTTGACAGAATGCATTCTACATTATAAGAATTATTATTTTTATTACTACATTTTTTGTGTATCTGTTCAGTGAAGTTTATTTGAATAATCAATCTCACAGAGTGATTTACATACAGCAGATACTAAAATACACAGACAGAACATAAAATACTGAAATAAAATTCAAATTTAGTGAAATAAAACTGCAAAATGTATCACATATAACAGAAGCATGTGCTGTGGAGAGCCAGCACTTTTCATTCCAGCCTTAGCGAGTCATTTCACTGATGAGGTCCTCTGCTCTACTTGAGGAAGTGCTAATCAGTCGGTGAAGTCCTTGGTTGGACTAAAACCCTGCAGACTATTGGGCCCTCCATTGCACATGTTGGCCACCTAAATCTATTCAAGACATCAAGCATAAAAACTCAAATACAAATGAGTTTAAAGAAGCTATTTAAAGGAAGCTGTCAGTTCCTGTCTGAGGCTGCACACAGGAAGACCATTATGAGTTAACAGCTCAAAAGGTGTTTATTGTGTTTAAAGTAATAGGGATGGAAATTACAAGGAGACATGAAGTAAAGATATGAATGGATGGACAGTTTACAGGGAAGACAACTTTGTTTTGTGCATTAGTCACATCTCTCTTCATGGCCTGTTTTATAGGGCTAATTAAATACATTTCAAGTTCCCTTAAATTCCAGAGAAAGCTCATCATTAAATGTGCTCTAGGGTGAATTCAAATTCTGCATGTGTTGGATTAAATTTTGTACATGACGTCAAACCATTCGAATCTTTCTTCCGGAAGAGGCTCATATATAGAGAAAGCTTTGGATCTGTGCAGAAAACCGAGAGCAGGATGGAAAGGCCTGGACTGGTATTGTGTTGGTTAATGTAATAAAGACAGTTAGTCCCTGAGGCAAACAGAGATCTGTGTGTCCTTCTGATGTCTCTGGACTACACACAAGGCTCAATAACCATCTCTCTTTTTCTGTGTCTGCACAATAATTGTTTCTTTTCATCTTTTACACCATCACACTTCTACCTCTTTCCTCAGCCTGTCTTTCCCATGTCATGCTGCTCTCTGTTGCTGCTGCTGATCGCCCCCTCTCATTCTCTCCCTGCCATCTCATTTCTTTTACATGCACACTTATCTTTTTGCTGCCACTAGTGATGTGTCAGCAGACACAAACAAGACGAGACGCCGTAAAGTCGACAGCGCACCGGAGGGAAAGAGAGAGGGATAGAATGGGGGATGGGTGGAGAAGAACAGATTTAGGGAGAGAGTGACGGCCCTTTGTGCATGTGTGTAATTATGTCTGTGTGTGTGGGTGTGTTTATGCAAAGAGCCTTGGGGTCTATCTGACATTATCCTGCCTAGAACAATCCAGATATTGCCCCTAAAACTTTCCTATCATGCACTGCACTCAGTTTGATACAAGTACATCCATGGACAGACTGAAGCCAAAATAATTAGGAATCTATGCGACAGATGATCCATAGTTTGTGATAAGTTTTCTGATGAATGTTACTGTATTGTATTATATGGTTTGTTTTGCATTTAGGGTCTGATTTCAAGACATTATACTGGTAACATCACACACAAATACTATGTATCCCAGTAGTTTAGAAGCTTGTTCATCTTTACAGATATTTCATTATCGTGTTGATTGAGCTAATTTCTCTTGTATTAATGTTTCAGATTAATTGTCTGGATTTCCAGTTACTGTTGTCCCCTTATTTACATCGAAGTCGGACAAAATAACATTACAGTAACACTTTTCAACATAATACAGCATTACAAAAAACTTCCAGAAAACTACAGCCTCAATAATTTTGAGAGGGATAATCAAAAATCTCAAACACGCCTGGAATGGCTGGTTTAACTTGGTTGATTGACCCCACAACCCCCACCTCCCATCACTTGTGCAGTGTGTATGTACCAAACGTAAACTATAACGGCTTGAGACTGAAGCCAATACGCAAGTACTTTAAAGTCTAATGCAAGTGACAGCCAGTAGATGCTGGCCTCCAAAAAGTCCCTAGTTCCATTTGACTCCTGTTCAAAAAGCTGCTACTTCTCTCCAGAAATTTGGGCTTTCCAATAAGTGAAGGTGCAATTATTGCCCCATTAATAAAATTCGAAGACTTATAGTAGACTGCTCTTCCCAGCTCTGGGACTTGTGCTGAGTCAGAATATTGTTGCAATATTTCAATAAGGTCACTGTTATGTTATTTGATTATGATTCCTGCCCTGTTAGCACAGTTTTGCTAAATTAGTAACATTAGCTCAAGTGTTTACTGCTCAGTGCTCCTTGTAAACTACAGTAGTGTTCACATTGGTCTGATATAGCGTTCCTGGATCCAAACGGAAAAGATGGCATGGAAGCAACTCTGGGTTTCAAACCAGCACCTATCTAACCATTGGGTGACGTCACACATCGCTATGTTCATACAGTTTATGTAATATATAAAGTAAGCAGGCTTCCTTATATGTCAAGAGTGAAAGACACCAACCACTGATAATGTAGGAAATACTTAAACATGACATGACTTCAGTTAATTTATTGTCATTTGACTTTATTTAGGAATAAACATCATGTTAGCACATTACAAAATATTGAATTTATTTTGTTTCAAAAAGAAAAGAAAAGCTGTGAATATGAGATAAGCTGACTCCTAACCACTGTGACACTTCTCACCCTGCTTGCAAGTGCATATACATAAATACACACACACACACACACACACACACACACGCACACACACACACACACACACACACGCGCGTGCGCAGAGGATGTCTATACACACACAAAAAATGAATAAATGCAGAATTCGCTGATATGAACAATCCAACCTTCTCATTCTCTCCTAATATAAATATTTCAATACTGCACACTCTCAGAGTGCACTAATCTCCACTTCTGCATGTTTGAATAATGAATGCAATAAAAACTCTAACAGCTACTCTTAATGTTGCCTCAAACTGCCCCTCGTCTGATCTGAATGGGACAGGCGAGCAGTTGCAGGGTTGGATAGGATAATTAGGATGAGATGATGAGAGAAGAGTTAGAGAGGAGAGAAGAGAGAGAGAGATGGAGAGAAGAGAGAGAGAGATGGAGAAAGAAAAAGAGTGGCAAAACAGTTCAGGTTCAGAGGGTGACAGTAGACTACACACGTACAAAGAGGGACATGAGGATCAAATGACAGAGGGTAACAAGTAGGAACTGGGATGTCACATCCATGGATGGATCCCCTGTTTGTTCTGTAGTCAGGAGGTAGGAGACAGAGTGAAAGGACATGAAACAGAAAGAGGTACAGAAAGAGAAAAATGATCCACCAGGGACAGTGGTGTCTCTTCTAATGGGATTTAATGAACATTTTGTTCCAGACAGAGGGCCAGTTTGTTTTTCCACCTTGGCTGAACCTTGGACAGAGGACAGGTGTAATTTCTTAATTATCTTTATAGAGTTTGCTGTCACATAATGCATACAGCTTGTGTGATTAACTGCAAAAAAGGAAGCTTAATGGATCCCTCTTCTCAATGCTGCAACAGCTTCTGGTTTTCAGTCTAAACGGAGGACAAAGTGAAGGTTGACTGTAAGGTTCAGTCTGGTGTGTGATGGTGGCTGGTGATGGAGTACACTTGCAGCTTTTGAGTTTGTCTGAGGACACACAAACTCCCTCTCTTCACCTGCTGTCACCACTGCTCCTGCACTTATTCTTTAGTCTTTTATCCTGGCTTGTGAAGATGATCTCTTGACAAAACTCATGTTATAAGCAGTGTTGATTGTAAGCTTCTCAAAATGTGTTTTTAATGTAGTGAACATTTTCTAGCCAATTAAGAAACTGACTGACATCTGCTTAGAAGTCAGAAGGGACCTCATCCAGCGTCTTGTCTCCCTCCTGTCACCCGTCCTGTAGCACCCATAGCCAATCTGAGCCTACGACTAAAGCGCCATCTCCCAGGCTGCACATTCCAAGCTGCGTTCACTCTCTGAGTCCGCAGGCACTATTGAGCCACCTCTGGATTTAAGCGCATTTCACTCGTCTCCATGCGACGTTCAGACGTCGCTCAGCGATTATACGGGGATCCAACAACCGTGCATCAAAAACACAGTTGCATATTTTCTCTTGGATTAACCGGCTGCAGACACTTTGTAGCCCCGCAGCGACTGGCCGGCTTGCTTTTCGCCAAACATGGGATGCAACGAGACAAACACACAGGAGAGGGAGGGAATAGATAAATAGATTGATAGGGAGAGAAACGAAAAGCCTCGCGTCGATTGGCCGCCGAGCAAATACCTGACCTCGACCTCCTCGGACGGTGGGAAACTGGCTGTTGAAATGGAGATGTCGAGATTTTCTACCCTCCTGTCTCCTCCTCCAACACACATGCTGCCGAGGCTGATGATGATGATGATATTTGCGTAGGAGTGTTTTATTTTGCGGACAGCGTCGGTTAAGCAGTCTCTACTGTTCAAACAACTCAAGAGAAGCGGTGGATGGAAGTGTGTGGCTCCTCCAAACAGCCCTTCCAGAGATATTATCCTCGCAGCAAGTCACATCATCATCTTTGTCGCCTTTGGAGTGTTTTTCAGTTGCAAGTCTGGATTTGGACAGATAATGTTTTGCATGACGATGACAAAAATGTTTCGCGAAAAGTAGTCTACAAGCAAAAAACATTATCGTGGGCAATTTTCTTTTTTTTATTCTGCAAAGGATGCATTGGCGATTTTGCGTTTTTTAATTAAGGACTAAAGACGATCGAGCCCATTGGGGTTTATTTTTGGCTCGAGTCGAGCTTCATCTCTTCTTCGACAGCTGATTACTTTACATTTGGGACTTTTTTTCATTAATCAGTGACTGAGGTCGACACACACTAAAAGCCAGCAAAGGTCGGGACCTGAGCTCCAAGGAGCCACCATTACCCCTACATGTGACCTACTGAATTCCTCTTATCTCTGAAGGTAAGGACCTGAAAATCTGAAATTTAATGTACCTGGAAATACTTCACCCTTTGAGGTTTGACTTAAGTTAACTCATCCTCAGGTTGGATTCTTGTGTTGGTTTTAATTTTAGCCAAACAAATACATATGCCTAAATCATGCCAGCTGTGGCAAACAAAAGGATAGATAGATAGATAGATAGATAGATAGATAGATAGATAGATAGATAGATAGATAGATAGATAGATAGATAGATAGATAGATAGATGAGTAGCCTACTGGAGTTTCTCATTTCAGCACCATGGACAGAACCACTGTTGTCTTTCAGCAGAAGGATGGGATAAATCTGTTTTCTTCTCCCCATTTTACCCAGACATGTATAATTGATTATATTCTATATACCCACCATTCAACACAATGCACATACAGCAGTTTGTGTTTCTAGAAGGTAAATTAACCTATGGTCCGGATACAGTTAGTGGGTAAGTGGGGTTTGAATGAACAGATGCAGATATACAAACAGGCAGAAGGATAGATGAGAGAGGGTGAAGGCGAGGGAGAGGTTCAGTGTTTTGTATGGCAGACTTGCTGGCTGGCCGGCTTGCCACATGCTGACAAAACAGCATGGCTTGTGAGCCACAGCTAGTGTCACCAACTGTTAGCCATGGTCACATCCAAACTGTTCACTCCAGATATATTTAGGGGTGGAAATGCATCACAAGCAGCTTTAAGGCCATGCACTAAAGCATTTGACTAGATACATTTGGAATGACACAATATTTTAGGCAAGGAAACACGCAGAATGCAGCCCACCACCCACTGGGTGTTTTGGAAACACTGTGCTGGATGAACTAATAACTAGCCAGCTGAAATGTGGTCACAAGTGTAGCCAGGAAAATCAAACCACAGCTTCCATAGTGTTTATATTAGAAAAGGAAAATGTTTGCTGTCAGTAAAAACAGTACTTGAGTACTTAAAATTGTATCCAGAAATAATGCATTTTTAACAACCTATGTTGAATATAGAGAAATACTTAAAACCTAACAGTGTTTTTATATATAAACTACCTTTATGTGTCGTAAAAAAGATTTGGAATAGTTTTGAAGCAAGCACCCCGCCTCTCTAGCAAATTTTGGTCTTGAGGAAAACTTTCTGATGTGTTTTCTACTAAAAGTACAATGCCCAGATTGTAAAATATCTGGTTTAAAAATATCACCACAAACCAATACAGCATCCCTCCACTGTGACTGTGCTTAATCTACCCAGAATGAATAATTATAATTATGCACTACTGTGCTTGTGTATCAGCAGAAGTGATTTGGGGTTATTACATCCATTATGTCCTCTCTTGTGTTGAGTTATCTCATTTATCTAAATGCCTCACCTGTTCCTCGTGCATTTAAAAGTTTGAAATCAAATTTCCCTGCAGCCCCCCAAGGCAATTAGAAGAGAAGTTAAAGAAAAAAAATTATGAGAATTATACTATGACTTTTGCAGTTACCAGATCTCAACCCAACTGAGCACCTATGGGAGTTTTCAGAGTAACTTATTAGACAGCAGTCTCCACCACCATCATCAAAACACCAAATCTTTTGCAAGAATCCCACCCCCAGTAGAGTTAAAGAGACTTGTGTAATTGATGCCAAGGAGCCTGGAAGCTGTTCTGGCTGCCTGTGGTGGCCAAACACTTTTCTAAGATTTGTTTCTTTTAATCTGTGTCTAACTCGGCATGTTATTTAGGGAAATTACTCTTATATTAAAGCTCCAGCCAGGTGGAAAGAGAAGGGTTGGTTGCTCACTTAGTCAGATTGATACCTGCGAGTCCTCATTGTTCATTGAGCTACAGTGAATTCAGCTATGATGTCAGGGGTGTTATTTTCAGTCATGCCTACGCTGTCTTTAATTTTAGCCTCACTGTGACTGGTTTTAAGAACTCCCTATCATATCCTGTCATATTCTATCATATCACATCAGTGAAACTATGACCCAAAGCAAGTTCGGGGACTGACAAGTGAGATTAAAAGCATGTCATGGTCTAGTAAGAAAAGAAATACAAACACAACTACAGTACATACTGTGTTTTTAGAGGACCTACAACAATGAAAAATGAGGCGGGGCTTGTGTTCCCATGGCGACTTTCTCAATGACCCTTCGAACAACCTTGGCCCCCTGGGAGATCGGTCATACTCCTGCTTGCACACACACACACTCAAGTCCCCCTCAGAGCGTGACTATGAGTGACTGTGTGTTTCTTGTCTGCTTGCTGCTGCTGATGCTCTACCATCCTCTCAGTCATACAGCAGCAGGGAGAAGAGGAGGAGAGAGAGGGAGTTGAAGGACAAGGAGATGAGTAGGATGGAAGAGCACATTTCAAAGACAGATGGGTGATGAAAAAAGATGAGGAAAGGTGTAGAGAGAAGAACGCATATAAAACAGGGAGAGAGGGATGAAGAAGAGGAGGAGGGAAGAATAGTCAAGACTAAATGCAATTACAGAGGCAGCATATCCACTTCTTTTTTTTTATCTGGGCATTTGAAGTGTACTCACATATCAAGCTTAATTACTTTTAAAATGCACTATTGGGAGGAGGAAATCATGATAGAGCTGCTTTGGTAGAGATAAAGAGGAGAAAGGAGAATTGGAGTGGATGGATGGAGGCTGGGGGAAGGGAATATGGCTGCTCAATGATCATGTTAAACAGTCACCACCCGTTCCTCCCTTATTCCACCCGCCTCTCTTCCCCTCCCCCTCGGCACCGCTCTCTGCTCCCCTCACAGCTACACCCTGACATGATCACACATCACGGTCACGCACAAATGGGTTACAGCACAGACACCAGTATCACCAGTGCACACGTTCCAGGCGCAGACGCACACACACAACAGCCACTGGTCAGCTGATTGTAAAAAACTGAAGCTCATTGCAAAGAATACAAGTTAGGTGATGCAGGGAAGGAGAACAAGGAGGAAGAGAAACAGCAGCAGAAGAGAAGCTGTTGTCCATTTATGTGTGTCCTTCACCCTCTGTGCATCATCTATGGCAGTTTCATTATCATGTGTGTTAAATTTTCATGCACATACAACATGAATAATGCAAACTCTTATGCTTTTTTCAAAGATGGGTTTTCATTTTCATTGTGCCTACTGTCAATCCTACAATTATCATCATTTTACTCACCAACGTAATCACTGAGACAAGATGTCATCACTAGATCACTTCACAATTAGACCAAGCAAAACAAGCAGTCAGACCACCAGACAGGTTGTAAACAAACCCCAAGTTTATCCCAGTTCCCTCAAACAAATTAGTCTGAAGTTAAAGAAGTGAACACACCTGATGTATCCATTACATTCACCCACTGCACTGAAAAACTGTATGTTCATAACCATAACTGATGTTACTTATCCTACTACGCTCTTTGCTGCTGTTTTCCTCAGATCTCAGCATCGGATTGGACATTTGTAATGCAATGAATCGAAGCACCCTTTAATTTTTTTCCCAACATTTCGACCAACTACAGGTGTTCCTGAAGCAAAATGCTTTAAAAGTGTTACTTGACTCAGTATGAATGACTGCTAAAGCTAAAAAACTAAGAGCCATGTTTTAAAAACATAGAATTTTCCTTTAAGCCTTGCACAACTGGCCCGTCTGTCCTTGTATATGGCCTGCAGCACGACGCATACATTACACTCTAAATATAAAGGCAGACTGCTCAGACGAAGTTTAAAATTTGCATTACATTTGTAAATATAACCTAAAATATACATTTGAAAGAAGCCTAGGGGCTTTCTCATTACAAACATTATGGTCTAAAGCTTTTTCTTAAAGCATTTGTGCCCATGGAGCGCTGGCTGTGGAATGTTAAATCTGAGACTAAAAAGTTGCAAACGTCAACAACCTCCTTTTGGAAAGTGATGAACCCCAATGAATTTAAGAACAAGCTAGCTCAGCAAGGTCGTGACTTACTCTGCCATAAGAGTTGATCACAGCAAACATTCACATACGAGACAAGAGATCCTCATTCATAAATTCCTCTCTTTCTGATGTGTCGTATCTAATGATATGTCTCTGTAATGTCCATGGAGATTCTCAGTCAACCACGTCATGGTTATAAAGGAGGGTTGAATCAAGGGCAATCGGACTTTGTTGATACTTAACATTTTGTCTCCATCTTCAGTTCTACCTGACTGGTGTGGTGTCCCAGGTGTTTTACCTCTCTTGGGTTGTTATTAAGGTCATCGATACCACTTGGTTCGTTAGTGCCCCTGGTTGTTGTAACAACACTTGTTAGGGTTGTTGGGGTCAACCTGAGGCCAAGTGATTTGAGTTGTCACATGGGGCCAGATGTGAATGGCTGTTAAGTCTCCTGGGAAGGGGTGAAAGGACAGTATTGTAAGTGGTGTTGTAGACCTCCTTCTCAGTTGAGGGATGTTTTTTCCTGCTTTGATGTTGAAAGTCTCCTTCATTCCTCGAAACCATATGTCCTCCCTATCCAAAATATGTGTTGTTTTCCTTGATGCGGTGTCCCTTATCTTTCAGGTGTAGGTAAACTGCTGAGTTAGCCCTCCAGTGTTGAGCCATGCGTTTGTTTAGTGGTTGTTTAGTTGCTATACAAGTTTGTGCATTCCTCGCTGCATTTTACAGCATACATTCGATTGAGTTTCTTGTGTTTCGGTGTGCAGTCTTTCGGGTGGATACGGCCTCTGTGATGTCCCTGTGATTTGACCACACTGTGCTAACATATTAGTATACAGTAAGCTGGGAAAAGTTAGTTCAAGTACAAACTAAAAGCTATAACTTTTAAGCATAATCCGCCCACTAAAAAAAAAAAGGATAGGCAGTGATGAAATGTCAGTCTTTAATAGCCCTGTCGCCATAGTAACTGAAGACACTCCTGATTTTACACACACTGCCTCTTGAGGAATGACCATTAGCACTAACAACCAAGCAATCACCAGCCCTGAGCTTTTAAAACATGCTTCCTTCGACCATCTATACATTTATCAAGGACGTGTCCATCCTGCAATCTTCTCCAAGGTGCCCTCTGCTGTCTTTTTTTCTTCATTTGTCTCTGCATTTACTCTCCTTCTTCTGTCTTGGTGTCTTCTCTTGCCCTCTGCCTTTTTCCCCTTGTCTACTCCCCATAATCACTCTCCTCATTCATTTAGTTTTTTACCACAGTTCACAGAAATGTGAGCAAAACATTGTTTCTGTACCTCACATATGTATGCCACAGATGTGTTTGTGTCAGATAAGACCAAGGCAAATTCTGAGATTAAGCCTGTACACAACTCCGTCTGATTCACAAGATAAATTCTTTTCAGCATCTCCATTTTTATCTTTTTTTTTTCTAACAACACTCAAGCAGATGAACTCACCAGCAAGGATGAATTTTCGAAAACTGCAAAAACCCACACAATTTAACAGTGACCAAAAAAAAGGCAGAAGTGATGTTCACTGCGTAGGCTTTAATATCTCAAGAAAGTTGCTGTAAAGTGATTTTCACACTGCATTAAATAAGTTGCTGTGTAGAAAGTGTAAAAAAACAGAAACAAAAATAAAATAACACCAGTATTAAATCCTGGCTATGATTGGCCAGTCCTGCAAACTTAAATAACCTACAAAATGTGTTGTTTATCATTGTCTTCCAGAAAAATACTAATGATCCTTTTCCAAACTAATGCTCTTATCAGCAGAATGACATATTTTGTGAGTGCCTTCCAAAACCGTTACACATTAGCAATGATGAGGATTAATTTGACCATTTTCTGATCTGATACTGACACCTCTTTGGTTTAGATTAAATAATTACGTCATGGCTAAAAGAAATGGACTTTGACTGCTGGAAGGAAACAAGACAGCAACAGCAGTCTCCTAAGTCACACATTTCCATTCAGCTCCACATCCTTTTTTGAAGAGTTAGGGCCGGGGGGTTGTTTTGTTTATGGCTGTTCTGAATTGCTGCACTTGAGGGTGGGAGGCCAGCTGTCATAGAGAGGTGATGTGATAATCATTTAGATATGGATGTGGAAAACTGCACACACCTTCAGTCTCTCCTGTAAGGCATTTCAAATGTTACAGAAATAGTCGTGGCCAATCACCACCTGCAGTGGGTGTCATTGTCGGTGGTGGAAAGTTACAGAAATTCTCAGACTGCTCAGTTCCAATATTGGAAAGATGTGGTGGCCGGGGGTTTCAAAAGCTGCTCGACCATTTGACAAACACTTCTTCTGTTGACAGCAAATGCTAAAGTGTTGCATGTGGGGGCTCAGCTTTAGGTAATGATCACCATACAGACAAAGCAACTGAAATACTGAGGATTCATCTGGGGGTTCGCTGACAAATTCGTGATTTAAAGGGGCCAGAAGACCAAAGAAGTGTCAAATTCTTGCCAAGACTGACAGTATTGGCTCTATTTTTGTGCCAAAGCAAGGCACTAGGCACGACTCAGCTTCAGTGAAGTGCCATTATTTTTAGGGACAGTGTTTTCCACAACTGCACCCGTTTGGTATTTTGACGACTCTCCATGCTCCATAGTTGGAGGAACGGGGCAGAAAGAGAGGTGTCATTGGCAGTCCAGCTATGTACTTCTCTTTTGGTGTGAAGGGCAGCAGCATTGCATGCCTTCCACCATACACCTGCACAGACCCGGTCAATGGTACACTCTGCATTGACTGACTATCATGCCCTTGGCCTGGTTTGTGTGAAATAATGCTGATACTGGGAAAAATGGCAAGTCAGGGAATAGAAAAAGACAAAGACAAAGAGAGAGAATATCGCAAAGTTGGGTTCTGTCCAGGTTTGGTAACGAAAAGTGCTGAAGAACTTTCTAAAAATGCAAAGTATTCAAGTGCAGCATTTAAACTGAGTTTTTTGTATGCACATTTCTGTGGGTTTCTTTTAACACAGTGTATGTTGCGGTATGCCACAGCTGTGTGATGATGTCATCAGTGCCTCAGATGCTGTGGGTATTAACTTTTGACTCTCCTGAGACTCTCTTCTGAGTAGTGTGCGTTCTTGTAAATACCATGTTTGCTCGACAGACTCTGCCTTGAATATGCAGGGTGACACGCCACAGGATGCATCCATCTCTGTGTCAGAGGCGCTGTCTTGTGAGTGGCACTGCTGTTCAAAGCTATGTTTAAAACAGAGGCCTACTCACGCTCCCCAAGGCAGTTTACATCAGCAAAACAGACAAGAGAGCGAGAGTAGTGGAGAGCAGAGAGCCAGACAAAGACAGCAGAGCAAATGGAAGGAGAAGCTAAACAGACAGCGAGAGGGCACCGGGAAGTAAGTAAAGAGAGAGAGCGAGCAGGTGGAAAGCAAAAGCCAGTGAAAGATGACAAAAAGTGAATGACGTGACTGGCAGTGTGCCGAGGACATGGATGGGGATATAAAAAGATATAGGAGAGCAACGAAGCAGAGCAGCACAGGTGCCTAGCTGCCCTTTCAGGAAGCTTAAAGTACACACACACACACACACACACACCAAGCAGGTGTAAGGCAATTTAGCCCAAATTGCACTCTCTAATTCATAACGATAAATACACACACACAAAACTTTTCTAGTCAACTCTTGTTCCACTAATAAGAATGGCTGCCAAGAGACTCCTGTGCTATATTGCAACACTGATTATCATCTATTCTGTCCTGTTTTGTTCTGCTCTTTTCTGTTCCCTTCTCTTCTCTTCTCTTCTCTTCTCTTCTCTTCTCTTCTCTTCTCTTCTCTTCTCTTCTCTTCTCTTCTCTTCTCTTCTCTTCTCTTCTCTTCTCTTCTCTTCTCTTCTCTTCTTTTCTCTTCAATGCTTTGTCAGATGTGTGCATCAATGGCAGCAGCTGGGATTATGTAACAGCGAGCACTGAGATAACCTGGTTAGAATGTTATAATACTACTTGACCTTCTCTACACCACCTCTTGTTTCATATATTTATTGTGGCATCTGGCCAGGTATGTGTGTCCTTTCAGAGTGTGAGTACATATCCCTCAGGTACTATATGGTGGATTTCAATACATACATTAAAATGAAATATCAGATGAAATATCCATTGCTGTATGGGGACATCATAACTGATCAGGTTACATGTCCTTCACTTACCATGAGCTCAGGACTCTTTACATCCACACTGTCTGCAATAACAACCGGCCTCTCTTTCAACCTTCTCTCCTCTGACACACAGGACTCACATATGCAGGCATTTTCTTCTGATTTAAATACCTTTAGAGAAAAAAGTTCTCTATGGACTAAGGTCAATAAGAAAAGTTTGCTCAAAAAGGTTAGAAGGTTGCATTCAGCTTCAATTCATCCACATGTTCAAGACACAGACCCTGTGCTGATAACTGTGGGTGTATTCTTTTAGTTCACAGCAAACCTTGTTCGACAAGTTGACAGCCAGTCACACACTAGGGGGTGACCACGCATAAAGACTGTGAACACCATGGGGTTTGCACACACGATCGCTAACAGGATCAGAAGTGAAAGCTAGCATAACCTGTGAACTGTGAAGGGACTTTATGGAGATAGTTGCTTTTCAAAAGTGGAAAACAGGGAGTGTTGAATCCAGTTTTTACAATAACCCTGAAGAAAAGCAGGAATGTTTTGATACATGCTAATGAAAAAGCAAGGCTTGCTGTAAATTTCGATCCTATTTAGGTGTACCACCATATTATATTGGAGCCAGTGACACTGACAGTAATTATTCATGTAGAATCCACTATACAAACATGAATTTCATCCAATTAACTATTGTAGGGACATTTCACACTGCTGACCAGATGTGGTCACACTGTATCATCCTGGCACATGTGACGTTGTTTGAATACATTTGGATACCTTCCAAGTTGAACTATATATAATAAATTACTGTGACTTTATATGTACATTCACTCAGAGCTACTTCTTAGTGATTATTTTGCTGTGCTTAGATTGATATGTCTCTTTACTTGTAACATCCACCCCTGATACTGATTGAATTAGTTTTACACAAGATTTATTCAAATAAAAATTAGATTTGATCAGAAGTTCCTGAATGTCACATCAATCTTAACTATCTTGCACACTGATGGTAAATCTAGCCACATTGATTGGCTTACATGCGTTTATGAGTTTATGATTAGCACGTTATGTCATGTCAAATATCATTTATTATATGTCAATTGGCAGCTTATATGAAACACAAGGGCATATTTGAAGACGTATTTTCACCAGTCAACCCTACTCAGTAAGCTCACCAGTCCTCAGCCTAGGGCTAAAATTACATGCATCACGCTGAGGCTTATGAAGGGCAAAATAAGTGAAAAGTCTAAAATTGGAATTATCTCGTTGTCAAGTGTCAAAGAGCAAATGTAATTTAATGGTGTCTTATCCACTTCTGGAGGAAGAAAATGAATTTAATTTATTTGAGGGCAGAGCATTACCCCAAACAGACCATGTAGCTAGAGGGAAAGTTTGGCTGTGTGTGTGTGGGTTGGAGAAGCAGGGGGTCACCTGCACTGTACACCCTACATATGATTACACTTTTGATTGTTTTTAAATAATGAATTAATCTGTCGTACGGAGCAGATTCAGCACAGTATTATCTGCTTGGTGTGTTTGCTTGGCTAATGTTTTTCACACCAGGAGGTCCTGACGGAGCGCTGAGTGTCACAACAAACTGTCTCCTCTGTCTCTGCAATTTCTCAGGAGCAGATTTGACTGACACCAAATTTTTTAAAGCAGAAGTAATCCAACGGCAGGCAGCAGGTAGTGTTATAGGATAGATTTATCGAGTTCAGAGTTGGAATAGAGTAGACACACCTATGTGCACTATGTACATACACAAACACTTAGAAACTATACAGTGCCAAAGGTTGAACAAAACATGGTGAGATTTGGTTTGTTTGTTGTTTTATTATTATTATCGCCGTCAGATGTAAGCCTGTAGGGGGATAATGCGTTTGGTTGTGTGTGTGCGTGTGTCTGTGTGTGTATCTGTCCGTAGCTAATCTTGCATACTACTGGACCCATCATCCTAATACTTTTTGTGCACATGTATGACTGTATGCTCAAGGACCTCTCATGATTGCAGTGATTCACAGTTTTTGAAAAAACTATTTCATAACGCCATTGACTGGTCTGACTGACTTCTCACTCCTCTTAACCGGCTGTAGTGATCAACAGCTGTTTCAGTTTGGAATCTGGTTTCCACTATACTGACAACCAGTTATGCCTTGTTGCCACGTTGAATGAATTGGTGCCAAATTTTGGTACCGTGAGAGCACGTTGGAGTGGTAAATTCAGATAATTGTTATGAGCATATTGTCAAGGTTAGCCTTTCGTCTTTTCAGCAGTTCTCCTGATATGTTATGATCCATTGAAGCTAGGCTTTAGTGGCTCATAGATGATATGAAATAAATAAATTCCCATTTTTGTTATCGTCATCTTGACTGTACACACCTGGCGGAGATATGAACTCTACTGAGAACACTTTTCTAGTTCTTATTATAATTTAATATGAAAGACCAAACAGTACAAAGCGTGTTTGCATAAATACATCTTGACAGACATTTTTTATGTTGAAAACAGCAGTTTATTTCTGCAGGGCTGTGAGACTGGAAACGCTGTTGAGTTGTAGCTCTGCTCTTGTCTGTTGTATTTCTGCAGCGCTAAGCAGAAACATTAGAGTGAAGTTGCTTGAGATGTGTGTGTGTTTGTGTATGTGTGTATGTGAGTGAACGTGTGTGAGGAGAAATCAGGCGTGTCGGAATAAATAGTTTATTCTGCAGCATCAAACAGTCTTCTGTATTCACCTAAAAAATTACAATGATATATTCACACACAAACACAGATAGTAAATCTGTGAGTAAATATTTGCACTTGCCTCAACTACAGGAGGACTTGTATGTTAAAAGAGATATGTACATAAACTAAACAACATGCACATATAAACCATTTACGTTCTAGCTGGGGTTACAATTTTATTATCATGTGTAGCTAATGACCTTGAAACACCAAGCTGACAGTTATCCATCCAATGCCGCTAGGCCATCACTGAGCCACTGTAGCAGATCCCTGCATGTAGTTTTTGGGGTTTGCCCAACATTGTTGGCACTATTCAAGGCTCATCAGTGGCTGATTGAGCATGTTGAATTGGCAACAGAGGCTGTCATTGAGGTATTTTATCAATTGCAAAGGCCTAGTTGGGGTAATATACTTGAGATTACTTGGATACCTGTTGCACCTGTTCTCACTGTGGGCATTTTTGGTGCTTAAACTTCCTTAGGGTTACTTCTTGCCTCCATTAGATAGTAAACATATATCGAGGAGCTTAAAAACTTTTTTGGCTTCTTTATGTGTGTGCTCTGTAAAATAATTTAAAGTGATGAAATGTTCTTATAGTTTGGGGGCAAAATTGTACATTGTGGCTAACCAAATAACTGTCACAGCCTTTTGAACATCCTGAACCTACCCTTTAAAAGTGTACTGAGGATACATGTTTTACTGTTTGCATCACTCAGGTTCAGAGCTAAGACTTGCTCTTCAATCCATATACTGTTGACTTCAAAGAACTGTAATATCTCTGAGCTAACTTCAGTTCTAGCTGATGCCAAGATTATAGGCTGTCACGGACAGACTAGTGGTATTATTTGCTCAGCAGAGGGTAGAGCTTGGCATGGCAGATGGGAGGAGCAGGAAGTACAGTAGAAAACTGACAAAATGTGATTATATGCAATTATTTTGATATGATTTGAAAGTGAAAGCTAATTTTTTGTAATAATTCTGGAAAAAAAATGTCTTTGCAAAAAGATTGACAAATAGATGACTTCCTTTTAAAAGAGTCATTGTTAGATTTGTATCTACTGTGTATTAGATTGCTTGAAGTTCATTTTGTATTGAAATGAGAAAGTTTGTAGAAGTAGTTTTTAGCATAACATGGCACAGTTTCTTGCTGTGGTTTTATCCAAAAACTGACACTAACACCCTGAAAAATCCACAAAAACAATACAGTTATTGTCTAGACAATCACCACTGCATGTCATGGACAAGGACAGGCAATCACACTCTGTTGCTTCCAATGCATGCATAACATGTTTAAAGTTACAGTGATGCATCTAACATCAGCATGCAATTTGAACTGGAAGAACAACTAAGCAAGGTCATTTAGAGACGGATGAGAGACGTTTAGCGAGCTGTATAATTTAATGAAGACACCCCCAGGTCACCATTAGGTTTTTTTTTCAAACGTCCTCATGGTGCTATATTCATACTAGCTGAGAGCCATTTTTGTGATATATCATTCACAGAGGGGCACTAATTACAGAGATTGCAAGGACACATGAGAAGGTAAAAAGTATTCCCGAGTTCCATTCATGGCTACCCGAGAAAACTAGTTTCTCTCTTTTCTATACCCACAACCCCAAACTCCTCACTCCATCTCTCTTTAAAGGCCTTTGGGGTTTCCCTGGTTCCTGATACAAGGTCAGAGTTGTGGATGAGCTAAGCTGTTCAGTGTCTTTTAGTAGAGCTGTGTGTGGTCATTACTCTAGAAGGTGGCTGCAGGGACACTAAGAAACTGTGGTAAAAGACATTTTTGTGCACCAGGTGAAGTTTTACACTGGAACATTTTAATTTAAGGTTTTTCCAGTGAAAAGCCAGGGCTCATCTGCACCATGCAACCCATCTTACAGAAAAGGGAATCATTTTGATTAGAGAATGGATAGTTCAATATTTTGGGAAATACGCCTAATCACTTTGTCTGTAAGAGCTTGATCTCATATCTGTGCATACAGCACTAGAGTTGGGAGATGTTTTGTTTGACTTAGCACAATGACTAAGCAAAGGGAAACAGCTAGCTTGGCTTTCTCCAGAGTTTAACAATATGGTCTCCTCCGCATGTCTAAAGCTCATTAATGAACACTTTTTCATTTGTTTAATCCATACACAAACAAAAATGATTGTTTTAAAAATTGGATGTGAAGGGGTCTACATGCTGTGACAGCGTGTTGATTTCATCATAGTAAAATTGTCACTGCTTATTGTCATAAAATAACTCCACCACATAACCTAATGACATGACTGTGGTAAAGTATCAGTCATCTCCTCTAACTCTCAGCAATAAAGCAGGTAAGTGTTTTTCCCAAAATGTTTAAACTATTCTTTCAAAGTGACAGCATGACAGGTTGTGCTCTGAAGAAACAGTTGACATGTAGGCCTACCATGGATATATTATAAGTGCTTAACAGCCCAAACAGTTTTTTCTCCATAGACCACCATTGTAAAAGAGACGTCTGTAAAACTGTTGACAGCACACTTCAAACTGCAAAAAAGGTTCATTATGAATTGTGGTTTTGTATTTGTAAAACGTTCCTTGAGTTTAGAAAAGTTAAAAAAAAGTTTTAAAAAACTATGAAAACATCACCATGTAAAGTCTGTGGGCTACGCAGGAATTCATAATGCTGCATTTAGAATATCACACAGCAATGTTGAATACCTAATAATGCAAGTTTTTGGTAAATTTCCAAAATGAAGCAGACTGTAGTTGGAAGTTATATGAGCTGTTAATTATTTTGGCAAATCCTGAATTGAAATCTCACTGATTGCACAGTTTATTGGAGGGTAATAAAACAGATTTTGTCACGACACTTGATGAACACTTTCTTTATATGAACAGATTGATGCTCTATTATGAAAGACAGTTTGCAAGACTGAAAACTGGAAAAACTCGAACACTGCTTGGCTTGTGTAATTTCCATAGAGAACCATGTTTTTGTATATGGTTATACGATGTGTGTGTGTATGAAATCATACTTTGACAGTTTTAATAGAGCTCATCTCATTGTTCTCAGGCCAGGTTATTGTCTGTGGTGTATGACTTCTGAATCCACCACCTACCGTGTACACCCCTCCATTCAAGTGAAAGCTTGTCAAGAGCCATTATTCCTAGCAAGACCTCAGCTGTGATCTCTGCCATGTTTCATCAAAGCGTGAAAATTTATTCCGAAGCCCACTGTCTGAGCATGTTAGCTAGTACTAAAATCATTGTCTGTATGTGTGTGTGTGTGTGTGTGTGTGTGTGTGTGTGTGTGTGTGTGTGTGTGTGTGTGTGTGTGTGTGTGTGTGTGTGTGTGTGTGTGTGTGTGTGTGTGTGTGCTCACCGCTATTCTTCTTTTGCCCCTAACCTCTTGTCATTCCGGTGGACAGATACCAGCAAAAGGAGCTGAGCAGACAAGTTTGCCTTTCTCCTGTACTATTTCACAATGAAGTCTGGGTTGAGTGTTAGTGTGTGCATGTGTGTATGTGTGTATGTGTGTATGTGTGTATGTGTGTATGTGTGTATGTGTGTGGTTAAATAATTAACACTGTTCATCGCCGTGCTGCAACACATCCCTCACACTGATCTGATTAAGGGAGCCCCAGGAGACACATACTGCTTGCCTACCCTGCACAATGACTAATGCCGTGTGTGTGTGTGTGTGTGTGTGTGTGTGTGTGTGTGTGTGTGTGTGTGTTTGTGTGTGTTGTACATATGAGTAATGACTTTTTCTGTGTCACTGGTTGTGTCCATTTGTGTTTGTATGTTTTTGAGCTTGTGGTTTTTTGTTTGTTTATTGAGGGGCTATACATGCTTAAAATGATCTGCCATGGCTACTGTGTGTCCTTTGCCTGTATTATGTATGTTTTGTGTGTGCTGTTATTGTATGTGGACCAATTAGAGAAGGGTCAAAGGTTAAACACTAGGACTATTTTTCAACAGAAACAGCTCAATAAAGAAAATAAAGCCCATAACATATACAATCAAGTTTACAGCTTGTAAAGAGTACAGCTGGTGTATTTTATAAGTATTCTATATTTTGTCTTAGCTTGAAAGTGAAACAAATGTTACATCTGTATCATTTTTATATCTAAAATACATCTAGATTGTATGTTTAGATGGTTTTACTTGAAAAACAAAACATGATTCTGCAATAACGGCTTGTATGTGAAACACTAGCATTAGCTAGCACTAAACCTTATTATTTTAATCATAAAACTGATGAAAACGCATTTATTGTCAAAAATGCCACAAAAGTGATTCAATGTGACTCCATTATTGTATTGAATTTTAAAGAAGGATTTTTTTTTTCCCACTTAGGGACAATGGAACAAGCTGTAAACACAACAATGACATATTATAATCTTACAAAGTGTTGTTGTTGTGGTAATTGTGTTAGCATTATTCGTTCGCCTATTTGCACAACCAGCAGACACAGAGGAACATTAGCATCCATTTGGAGTTGTGTGTCCATTATTCATTCTCCTTTTAACTCTGTTTAAGCCACCAACTCCTGAGGGAAAATCTGGCTCTTAGCAGCCAAATGTTCCACCACCAGCTAGTCACTAATTTTGTCTGCCATTTGGTACTGGGCATGTAGTGTACAGTGGGCTTATCAGAAAGCAGCTGTCTGCTGTTCCTGCTGGAGCACATCTTAGTTTAGCCTGTGAGAATGCTAATGTATGCTAATTAGCACGTAACAAAATAAAGCTGAGTGTGGCTGGCATGTGATTATTAGTTTTGCAAGTATTTAGTCATAAACCAAAGTATTGGACAAATTGACAGTTAGACCAGATATGACATTACATGACAGAGAACAGAGAATAACCAATAAGGATTCATCCTTTGGAATGTCTGTACACAATTTCACAACAATCTATTCAATATTTGTCAAAGCATTTCTATAGAAGCCGAAAATGTCAACCAACAGAAAAATCAGGGGATCACCAAAGTCAGGACAATTCATCCTGTGTGGACCTTTAATGTCTAAACCAATATCATAGCAATCCATCTAATACTTGTGGACCAAAGTGGTGGTCTGACTGACATTGCCATCCCTAGAGCTGCTGCTAACATGGCTAAAATTGATTATTTTATCTGTGTTTTTTGGGTTACATGTTTGTCTGTCTCACATGCTTAATATTTTATAACGCTTTAACGTAAACCCACATAACTAAGGCTAAAACTCTTTGTTTTTCTTGTTCCTTCATATTGATTTGTTTGGCGGACTGTTTGGCCTGCAGATTGGATTAGAGTCCAGCTGTATTCCAGCCTATGGGGAGAATAGCTGTGACAGGGCAGATAGCTACTGTAGAGACAGTCTGATCCATTCTAACTGTATAGATAGTGTCTCTGGAGAGACATATCACAACGAAAGCTAATATGGATCAGACAAGTTACCCACAAAGGAATTTAACATGATTTAGAGGTGTTTCAGGGTGAGAAGGTCAGAGCTGTCAGTCACTTGGCTTATAGCACACACTCTATCTTGCAGTAAAGTGTATGTGAGTAGGCTGATGGATGCTGGCAGAGAACAGTACATCAGGTTGTCAAACTGGAAACTGGAACAAAGTCGATGTAAATTGTGTCCTGGGGAAGCAGAAAATAATATAAAATGCATAATTACTTTAACTGACTGTTATTTTTCGTTTACGTCCGTATTTTCTCTCATGACTTTGGTAGTCCTGCATCTTTTTTCAGTATTTCCATTTCAGGGTGTGTCCAAGTCACAGTTGAGTTAGATCTTGACAGCGCAGGCCTACACTGCTGTGTGTTTGCTGGCTGATAATGGCTGCACCATTGAGTCATAGCTTAGCAACAAGCCTGCTGGCCTATTTTTGGTTGCAGGCAATTATCCACAATGCAGTGTGATGGTGTGGTTCTATGACACTTCCAGATTGTCGATGTAATGAAGGGAAAAGAGGTCTGTACCCACATCTTTCAAGTATCTCCCCAAATATATATGTGAGTGTTACTCAGTCTGGGGAATGAGTGACCACTTCTTTATTTATTTATTATCAAATCATTGTGTGGTGAAAACTGCACAGACACTACACTTTCAGATCAGTGACACATGCAAGGTACAAAAGGGCAAAAAGACACTGCAAGACAAACAAATGTTAAGATATTGGACAGCTGACAATGAAGAGTCTACTAGTTTCACTCTTGTGGAATACTGAAGGTTTTGGTGGGTGTTTTTGTGTTTTAATGTTTAATTTTTTTTCCTGATTTATACATGCAACATGATTTACAAATCCATCTCAACGTTAACCTTTTTATACTTTTATAACATTGTCATACACTTCAATATTGCTCCAATATCTTAGAATGTGCAATTTGTAATATAAATATACAAATTCAAGAAAAACTGTATGTAATACAATGTAAGAGCCCAGTTACTGAAGCTGTTAATTTAAATGTAATGTGTAAAGTCATACTGTGTAAAGCATGCTGAGCTTTTGAGACAGTTTTAAAGACATGCTTGTGTGAGTGTGAAAATCATAACAATACATAAACATAATCAAGCAATAACAATCACATCACACCAGGTAAATTATGGGCTTACAAGTACAATTTTTGCAGTAGCAATAACCACGCAACAGTGCAGTTGCTGCATGTCCTATACACATCCTGCTTTGTACAACAATTCACAATCTGTGATGGTATTATGGTTGATTGTGACCACAAGCACAACCCAACTCTTACCGACTAACTATTCCTTTGATGATGTCTATGTGATGAATGCAACAATGCTTATCCTTCATACAGGATGTAAGGTGTTCTCTTTATCTGTTGTTATGTGGCAGATTAGAGAATGAGTGAGCAGGTAAGAGATCAATGGACACACTGCTGGGATCAAACTCCTCAGTCACATTGCAGCCTCAAATACTTACTAATCCTGTAGAAAAGAAAAAGAAAAGGAAATTACTTTTTACTATTTGAACGACATTACAATGTTTGTGATAAATGTACGTTTCTTGCAAGAGCAAAATGAATATTTAAAGCATCTTGGCTCTAGGCGTCTTCCGGTAATCCAACTGCTGTAGACTGAAAAGATGTAATTAAAGGGAAGCATTGATCTAATGAACTGAGAATGAGGTCAGTTCAGTCTCAAGTCAATCATACTGCTTCAGATCTCCTTATGACGTACTGCAGAATTCACCCACTCGTCACTTCTATCTCCATGAGACATGTAAAACCACTGTGTTGGCAAGATTTCCCCTCTGTTCAAACTGTAACAAAGAGCAACTTCCTGACTTGACAAAACCATAACAGTAAAATTATATCTTCACCGTGATTCTGCAGATCTTAATGAAAATTAACTCAAAGCACAGGGTCAACATCTCCATTTGTCTTTATCGTGACCTCTGATTTAAGGCCAGAGTTCACAGGTCACCCATAGCTGTCCAAATGGATATTTCCTACTGATTGATGCAATAAAGGTCATGATCTTTCCCTCTGTCAGCTTCACAATATACCTAACATGATTCTGTTTCTGTAGTGGTTTTCCTTTCTTTGTGCTTATTGTTACCAGCATAATAAAAATGGTGTTTGTCACTTTCTTTAAAGTCAAAGATTTGCATATCTTTAGACTTCATGGTCATGTTTTAAACAATTCAGGTTCCATCAGGAGATGAGTCTGATTAAAGAAGTCATACTCTCAAAATGCTGTTTAATTGTGACTTTGAAAAGTCCTTTACGATCATCCCCCTAAACATTCATTGACTTGATACACGGTAGAGTGATCATATATTGGCTGCGTTCCTGACAATCGATGCATCAGGTGCAAGTAAGTAACCGCTGACCAAAGATTTCATCCAACATTTTGTGGCATATAGCACATAACACATGCAAATTAATATGCCCTTAATAGGTCATAATTGCTAATAAGAAATATTCTTGGACTTTACCCGATGCTCACAAATATTTTTGGTAGGTTGTAAGCACTAAAGAAAGGCTGAGATGAGGCATTTGTGAATCCTGTGGCATGCATAAAAATGTATCTGTTTTGACTGTCATTTAACTATAGGCTTGTTGTGATGTTTTCCCCGATATCAGGAAAATACATCATCTTCATTACTTATTCTCTCACGCACTCTCTATCTTTTAAGTCATTCAATCACCCCTAATTTTCCATTGTCATCATCCCATCTTTATCATTCTCTTTCTCTCATCTTCTCCTCTACATTTCCATGCACGCTCTGTGTATATGTTTCACCTTTCCCAATCTATTTCTCACAACATTGTCTTATTCCTCTCCATCATCTTTTCCCTTCATTTCACACCTATTCATCATATCCCTTTTCCATCCCCATTACTCAGCTCATCTTGACCTCCTTTCTCCCTCTCGCTTTATGTCAAATCACTGCTCACTCCATCTTTGTTTCTATTGCCTGCTCAGTTGCTTCAACTCTCCTCACTTGCACCATCCATTTACCTTTTTTCCCTCCTGTCATTTCTGCATCTCATCTTTATTACTGTTCTGCTGCTGAATGCTATTTTCCCTCAGTCTCACTCTAGGCACTTCTTTTTTATGTGCATTAAGGTATGAGATCCCGTCTATTTTATGAGCGGTATTTGTAGGATGATTCTATTACATGTCTCCTAACTGCTGGATAATTCAATAAGCACCACTGAGATGACACACAGTTATAATCTACTTAATGAAGACACTGTACTGATGAATTGTGTGCTTTCTCCTCCCTCATTTCTTCCCTTCTCTTTTATCTTTGTTCCTCTCCCCGCATTCTTTCCTCTTCCTGCTTTCTGCAGGGTGTTGATGGAGAGTCATTCGAATGACAGCCGGGACAGTGGTCATCACTGGTGGAATCCTAGCTACAGTAATATTACTCCTTATCATCGCAGTACTTTGCTACTGTAGGCTGCAGGTGAGGCCACAGCTGCATTCAGCCTGTGTTACATTCATTATTTCCTCTGAAAGCTTGCAAATCTGTGAGTTCCTGAGTATAGCACACATAAAAGCATATATAAGAATATATAAAGTATAGCTGATTTGATCCATTATAACTGTGTTTGTGAATCTCACAAAGGATCAAATCAGACTAGGGCTTTCTTTTTACTTCTTCCACTGCTTTACAGCCATTTAAACTGTTTATGGTGCCGTGGTGCTACATGTATATGGAATGTCAAAAACCAAAAGATTAAGTGCTTTATAATGGTGATATTTACACCTTTAATAAATCATTTCTTCCTTTGGAGCATGGTTTAAACCAAATGTCTCTGGAATCGTCGTGAAGTCGTTTTTAAGATCCCACACGAACATATAGCTAACTGATTCTTGCCAGATTTAAAAATTGGTTGACATATAAGAGAAAGCATCCACATGCACAGCCATAGCTCTGTAGTGTTGTAAGGCACAGTGGCGCTTTTAGCTAAATGCTAACATCAACGTGCTAACATGATAACAGTAACAATGCTAACATTCTGGTGTTATGAAGGTATCATGTTATCCATGTTCACCATCTTAGTTTACTGTGTTAGCATCCTAAATGTAGCTAATTAGCACACAAACACAAAGATTTGAGCCTGATGGGAATGTGCTTAGTTTTGTGGGCATTTGTTCATAAATCTATAAAACAAACTGAAATTTTGAGTAAATGATGGTGCTAAATGTCATGGAAATCCACCTAATAGTTTGAAACATTTAACTCAAACACAAACGTTAACCTTCAGTCTAAACTAAAGTGGTTACATTTCCATTCCTGGGGGCATGATGCTCACATGGCTAAAAAAAAACCTATTCTATATAATTAGTTTTTGATCCTGGTCATCGGGGCTGAGAGCCTGCTAACCATTAAATTAGATCACAGCTAAAGCTTCAGGTCAATGCAGTGAACCAGTGGTATAGAAAATGTTCAAGATTGCTATAGCACTGAGGAATAAAAGTCATATGCACTGGAAAATATAAGTTTAAATACTTTTCATTTCATCAGCACTTCTGCCTCAGTGTGTCTCCAGTCTGAACCCAATCTTCTCTTCAAACTTTTAACATTTATGAAAACCCATCCTTTGATCCTGTTTTGCTTTTTTGCTTGTTGTGGTACAGATTTCAGTTTCATTTCCTACAGAGCATTTTGTCTCGTTGTGGTAATTTTAAAAAGTCATTATGTTGTCCATCTTTCTCTGGGGTTGTGCTCTTATATTCAGATCACTGGTCTCGGTCAGATGGTTTGTACTCGGAAAGAACGAAATAAAAATGGAATCAGGTGGAAAAAAAACAGCTTTGTGTTTTCATGCCTGACAAACCCCAGTTAGGTTGGAACATCACACTAATAACACCACCGGGGAACATTACTGCAGTTTGTGGATTGCTATTTGAGCAAGTGAGCTTCTTTTTGTTTTACATTATATACTGTAAATTAAACTGCGTTAATCCCCTGTGCATTTTGCTGCATACACAGCAATGGAGCATTAAAAATTCTTTATGGTAAACTGGATATGACAAACAGCAAAATTATGCTATGACATATTAAAGACTTGAAATGATAATAAGATAATCTATAACATAATGTGTACAGTAATATGTAATGTGCTAAAAATGTGGTATATTACCATAAGACTGTTGCAAAATGAATGTCGTTCATTTGGATTCAGTCATTTCATTGGGACTCTGAACAGAGGTACGAGACATACAATTTTGATGCAAATCTTAAAACTGCTGTGGCTCAGCTGGTAGGGCACAATTGTTGGGACTTGCATGGTATCTCACTGTCATTGGTATGTGGATGTTTCTGCGAATGGGTGAATGAGAGGCAAGAGATGAAAGTGCTATACAGATGCATTACATTTACCAAGATCAACTGGAAGCTAAGGTAATATTGTTGAGTGGAAATAATGTGCGTGCTCCTTTCCTCTTCAAGCTGATTACAGTGTTTGACAGCAAAAATCGATGTAATCCTCACATTATGGTTTCATATTAGTAAGGCCAGAAATAGCAGCCACAAATTCTTGACTGAAAAGTAGTCTGTAAAAAGGTTGGTACAAACTGTAAATGTTGGTATTTGTAATGATAAACCTTTTTGACATCATACTGTAATAGAGCAATTTGTGCAGCTTTACTGAGAGAACACAAATGAACACCTAGGTTCATATGAGTTGAGGAGCACCTCATGGGGAAGTAGGGTTTGATTTTTAGAGACATCGGCTCTCTGAAAACTGTTCAGTGAATGCGTACATTCGGCACATAGTGTGCAATTTTAATGGAAGTACATCAATAGATACGTGTAGAGATGCTGTTAATGTGTACAGTACATTACAGTTAGTCAGGCTAGATTTATTTTATATGGAATGTTATTTGGCTTTCCCTCTATTCAATATGCACAAAGCCTCTGGCTATCTGGTTGTAATAATTGGAAAATTGTTCTACATGACCTAGATTTTATTGGCAAGGTAGCAGATATAAACTTATTTGACAAAACATTGATCTTTCTGCCTTACTGTTCACACTATGACCATGCAGATATTTGGCATTTTCATAAATGTTCTTCCCTTTCTCTTAACTCTCTTCTCTTTGTCTTTATTATTCTTTAATTTAATTGTATGCTTTTCTCCTTCCCTACACCATCACTCATCTCTGCTCTCCTTCATGTTTTGCCATCTTCCACCCTGCTTCCTGTCCCACTACTAGTATTATTGCTGTAAGAAGGAGGAGTCCGAGTCGGAGGAGGAGGAGCCAGACTTTGCTGTTACGTCCCGCATCCCACCGGTCCACTCCAATCACAACATTGTGGCGGCGACGGCCGCCGCCTCTGCCATTCCAAATGGCCCCGCCCTTTTCTCCACCCCTCCGCTGGCCAGGAAACTGACACGTTCACAGACTTTCTGTCCATCCTGTACACACTATGAGCTGCCTTTCTACCTCCAGCCCCCTCAGCCACAGGTCCACCACCAGCCGGATGGGTTGAGGAACGGGGGTGACCGGATCAGCTACCGCAGCATCCAGCAGCAGGATCTGGACCTGCCAGTGCCTGTGAACATTTCAGACTACCGCAAACCAAACCTTGCCCGGTCAGTCACCATGAGGGACATGTTCACGCGCAGCTGTAGCATCAGCACTGATGTTTAGCTGGACGAGTTTGGAACTTTAAGTAGTTTATGCTTTAATGGATTGGGATGGCCTAGTCTGGATTGGTCTTGAGTCAGGTTGTGTTTGTCTTCATCTTGACCAGTTTAATCCACTCTAGTATGGTGTGATCTAGTCTGGTCTGGTCTAGTCTTGCAGAATGGAGGACTCTCAGGACAGGATTTTAAAAGGTACTACGCTCAGGTGCAGGACCTTATTGTACACTTGGGCCAAAATAGAATTGAAAATATTTAAAAAATGTTAAATTATCAATAACAAGAACTTCTTAATTTGTTTTGTTTTAATAGTTCTATTGAAAAAATAATAATAATTGAATTTAAGATTTGATGAAATTTGTGTAGCTTAACTTCCCCTGAACTCTTCTACTCATGGCCTGAATGATAGACGGATTCCCGCCATGTCAAAATGACATAATCGGCAGGGATTTTCTCTCTGCCATAGCTGCTACAAACAAAACATGATTAGAACAAGTTCACTGTTTCCCGTCTCCTATGATGGGATGATCTGTCTGTTCCTGCATCCACAGATTACAGAGATTATGAAATATCAGTCACCACCAGTGGAAAGTTTAGGGGAAGAAGGGGGACTTTGTGTTTTAGCTAACACCCACAGACATTTTAGAAAGACTTAACTTTGGCCATAATATTCTAACACGTAAAGGGCTCACAGAAGATGGAAATTCCTACTTATTTTCCACATGTTTTTTCATAGAGGTCTCCAGTTTGACAGGAGCATCTGATGACAACACTATACTAACTTCAGCAGATATAGACCTCTTCTTTCTTGCAGGCAAGGGGGGACTATAGGTGCCAAAGGGGGCTGCATTAGTGTGCATTTGTGCGAGTGTGCTTGCATGCATGTGTGCGTGTGTGCGTATAATTTGATGAATTGTTATACCAGAATTCTTACTCCATAATTAAACACAATTTTTCATCCCCGTACTGAACCCAGTGGTGGGTTGCAATAACACTTTAAACATTTATTGTAATGGGTAAAGGGAGTGTACTGGTCTCCATGTGCCACTTTACCCTAAATTCATGTTAATGCAAGGAAGGACCTGACCAGATGGTATGACGAACTCTAAAAAGGTTTGCAGCTTTTTTGTAAATGTTTATTTTACAGATTATTGCTATAAAGAAGGCTCAAGTTGTAGATGGCAGCCATAGGAGCGAAACGTTTTTACAGCAACTTTACAATGTGTTCATCAGTTTCAGTTTGTGGACTCTTCACTGCATTCTTTATGTTGTCTTTAATTTGTTGATATATGGATTCATGAGCTGAAAATTCATTCACCTCTGAAGGCAGATCTATAAATATTTAACAGGCCATAACATACACAGCAGTCTCTTTCAACTCAATGGACTGAGGAATATTTGCTCTTGCTCTGAGGTACTCAGAGAGTTCCTTCCTGGGATTGTTTTTATTTTCTGTGCTTCGCTGACCAGCCTGGCTCGAGGGCTGATATTCTAAATGGAGGAGCAGTGGCTGATTTTATGGACACAGGGACACACATTTAATGAGTGAAATTATTTACAGCTTGATTTTAAAAGAGGAAATGTCGGTGGACTTGCAAGAGGCTCGAAGCTGATTGGACCCGACCCCCTCGCCCTCTCTGTCTCGAAATGGATGGTAAATGCTGTTGTACCTCCTCTCTCTCTCTCTTTCTGTTGATTTTATCAGCAATCATGCTCATTTATTTTCCCAAAGGGTGAAACCTTGAGTGATTTTTGATTTAAGTTTTTCCTCTTGTGACATGTGCTTTCCTGCAAATACATTAAGACATAATAGACATGCACACACACACCTACACACCTACACACACACACACACACACACACACACACACACTGCTATGCTTTCCTTATTTTTTAAACTGAAACTATGTGAGAGTTGCACAGGAAATTCAGTGCCATAAAGAATAATGAGACACATATGTTATTATTATTATTATTACAAGTGTATATTCAAATGCAGTGTTGCTTTTACCTTAAAGTATTTGAATTACTTGCTTTATTTTATGATCCAGCTGTTTTTTCAGACTAAGTACAGTACAACAGAAATGTTTCTGTCCTTGTTTCTAATGTATAACTAACAGACACATTGTTGCTAATAAAATGGTGTGAAAATCTTTCTGATCTGTTTTGTTGAGTCAACATTTCTCGCGGTTAAATTCAATTTCACATTTGTTTTTGAATGGCAAGCCTTGGAAGTCATTCACGCAATTCAAGCCATTTACATATTTAAAATTTGATAGAAACGTTTATCACATTTTATAGCAATGAGAATGTATATTCTCTGGGCAGGATTCCACAGGACCATATTCCTACTTGCTGCCAAATGTTGAACAGTGGATTCAACTAAAACCATGGTGCATCATCCTGGATTATGTTATTTAGTGAGCTGCTAAATGCAGGGTAAATATCAGCTGGATGACATATGTGCTTTGGCTGGAACACCACACCACAGACAGGAAAGCTATACAGTGACTTGGACGACTTCCTGCTAGCAATCTTGTAGAAAATAGAGATTTATTATTTGTCTAGACGACAGGATTGAAAGTGGGACCATTAGTTTTACTGATCAAAGCAGCATATTGCAAGTCTGCTTGGATATCTCTTTGCAAGAAAAATGACTGTCTCGCCCTAGATTGAAAACAGCAATCTACTTCTGCTTTGTTTGGTGCATAAGTTGGCTATTTGTTGTTGATGAGCCAACATCTGTTCATCAACTCATAGAGGAAAATTAGAGGTATTGCCCAGCAGCAGCCAATAGTTGTATTCTCCAAAAGCTTACAGGTGTAAATATGTCTACAAATGAAACCAGTGAACCTACTAATTTGTTTTTCTTTTGTGTTTTAAGATGAAATGTTATAATAATAAGAATGCAGTAAAGACTGTTAAATCTATAACCACAACAACAGTGGTAAAATCTGTTTGCACACAGATCCAGTCAGCCCTGAGGCAGCAAGGCGATAAGACGGCAAACATGTTTGAATGGAAAGGGTAAGAAACAAGAATGGGATGCTTAAGTGTGATGATAAACCAACCTGACAGTTAGAAGCGAGGACATGATATCCACAATGAAAGGTCATTGTACAGGAAAGCTAAAAGATGAAAATGGGAAGCTTTATCCTGACAATAGACTGAGTCAGAGAGGAAAGAAGACTAATCTTACAATAAAAAAACAAATGAAAACTATTTCGGAGGAAGTAGAGGTAGTTATTAGAAGAATGAGTCAGAACTAATGAATGAGAAAAGCACATACCACAGAATATACAGACAGATGGAGGCGTAGAGGAGCTGATATCAAACTGAGGCGTCTATGGCACAGGCATGAATACCCATTTTGTGTTGTAATTAATACAACAGCACTGCTTCAGACATCAAAAAACATTCAGATTATGATGGATTGCCTTTGATGTGGATATATTCAAACTCCCACTTATTTCTATAGTAATTACAAGTACCGTAACAGGTAATTACTGTCACAGTATCCCATGCACAAGACAAATTGTCTGGAAATGTATTTATTCTGTTTACAGTCACCTGAATTCACACTTAATTATGGACGGCAAGCGATTATTTCTGATTCCAAGTTCTGCCATGAGGCGTTTAAAAAGTGAAGAATAAGTTGCAGGAGTTAAATGATAAGGAAGTTTCAGGGATGGTGCTTTTTTTGTAACTCATTTTAAATGCTGTCTGGCAGGTTCAGTGAGGACTAGTGGCCTTCATCTGTCTACTTACACACTTGAAGGAAAACATTTGACATTTTGTCAAAAAATCTTTGCCTTCTACAGAGTCTGATGTCATCTCAATTTCCTTCTGCAAGCCTCTACTGTAGGTTTTACCCCAGCCAAACCTAAAAAATGTATTTATCCGAAAATGCTGATTGTCAGTGTTTGGTTCTTTAAATATGTGAACTGCCTGACTGTTTGCACGTGTGCACTACAACATTAGGCCTATACATTTTTCAGAGTAGGTTTTTGATGAGCTTCATGTGCATTTCTGTATTTGTCTGCCTAAGTATTTGTCCCGTATTTGTGTGAAGAAGTGCTTGTGCAGGCTGTGTGAATTATTTAGAGGCATAATCGCCTCCAGTGTAAGCAGAGCTCGTAGCGTGGCCTTTAGAGGTGTATCGATGTTTTATGACATGCTTTGAGTCATTCCCCTCATCTATGAACCCCACACACACACACTCAGCCTGCAGAAGATTGTGCTCACACTCTCACACTCTATCAGTCCATTGCATCTCTTCGGCACTATTCTTCTGCTATCTCTTCTTCCTCCTCCCTTATTCTGTTGTATGTTCATGTGGAGAGTTTGTGTGCTGTGTGTGTGTGTGTGTGTGTGTGTGTGTGTGTGTGTGTGTGTGTGTGTGTGTGTAGGTGTGTGTGTGTGTGTGTGTGTGTGTGTGTGTGTGTGTGTGTGTGTGTGTGTGTGTGTGTGTGTGTGTGTGTGTGTGTGTGTGTGTGTGTTCCTATTTTATGGTCTCTGGCCATAACTCCCCAGCGGTGGATAGGAGTACAGACGAGCTGGGATACCATGAATTATGAACATGATAGATAGGAGGCTTTCCAACTAACATTACAAACCAAAGCTACCTACCTCTTCTCCTTCTTTCCTCTTTATTGTCCTGCTGTTTCAGCCTCTCACTCTCCTCACTATTCCTTGCTCTCTTCTTGTTCAGATTACTTTTCTCACCGCCTCCTCTTCTACCTTCTCCCTCTTATGGATCCCTTCCAAAGTTCCTTGAGACTGTCAACAGTGGTAGAGTGGAAATGTGGTTTTATACCTGCTAATTCATCATGAAAAGATGGATGCTGTGCAAAAAGCTTAACAAACAGTTGATATAAAAAGAACTACAATAAAATTGGCTTAAGCCTGTCACAAGTCTAAAATATTACAATTGTGTTGAGCATGAAAGTTCATTTTGAAACAATAGACAGAAAAAAACCCTTAAAAGGGTACTTCTGTGTTCTGCTACCGGAACTACCAGAGAGTGATTTAGAGAGATATTATGCTCTTTGCTGCTATTGTAAAAGATCAGTTCCCATACTGCAATTTTATAGTTTTGTTTGATGCCCTAATCATTCAGACTTCTGCTGCTAGTTTTTCTACCAAAAACTTGAGGTCTTAAGTCTAACTTGATTTTCTTGCACTTAATCCAGAGCCACAGAAGATGCTATAGAACAGTTTTCAGCAAGTACACATTACTAGTTAACTGACTTTTATGTGCAAAATCAGCAGAGTGCCCCTTTAACTCAAAGTTCACTTACTATACTTTTTCCAGAGATTCAAACCCCATCTCATGGTCTTCCTCAGTTGATGACGTTTGCTCAAAATGCCAGTGAATAGATCCTAACTTTCTATGTCTATGTCAATCTCTAAGATTTTTTTATTAAATACATGTGAACCTTGTACTGTCAACTCAGTTACTAAGCAAATAAACAGGGTCTTGGCATGCTGCGGGACACTTGACGGAGCTATCAATAATGTTATTAGTAACACCTGTGCTATACTATGACAAGCCTGCTGGTTGGTAGCACATCACAAGGAGCACATTTCTCAAACTATAGTCAAAAGAACGACCTTCTTCTCTGTTACATTGATTAGCAGTAGCTGATGTACTGTATTTGCTGTGACATTGTGAAAATCATTAATGCAACGTTTTCTATCTCATTGCTGTGTTAGAGATGAGGAGAAGTAGCCATCCTCCACAAATCTCTCCCTCCTCTTACACACGACTGCGCGCAGGAGCCATTAGCGGACAGTGTGTAAAATCTTGTGATTTCTAAAAGGAGAAAAGGCCATGCCTCTTGTCTGAATTTTTCATTCACCACCCTATCCTCCCCTGTATAACAACTTATAAATAAGCAATGAAATCCTAAGGACATGACACAGAATGGACTTGATTTTATGTCCTCCACACCCCAACACTACCCCCTAGACACACATTTTGTCTCTGTCAGTCTCACAATTTTCTGTGTTTTTAGAGCTAAATCTTTCCTCTTCCTTTGGTACCTGTCCAGTGAACCGTACTGGGAAGACTTTTGCCCCAAAATGTGGTGGAAAAGTGTCTGTGTTTGTCTGTTTTTGTGAACTGAACGCGACCTTTTGCTTTGTTAATCCGACACCGATTTAGATTTAGAGCACCAGTGGCTTTGAATCAGTCTAAGAGGCAGCTTTGTGGATGAGCAGTCCAGAGTGGCTTCAGTTTAGATTAAAAATCATGAATACATGTCAGAGCATCACACACTAATTATGCAATATTCTTCTCAGTCAAGAAGTGTGTGGGTTTTTTCAGACAGGGGGGGGCAAAAGAGAGTCAGTCTGTGTTGAGATGTTGAAAAATAGAGACAGAAAGGAGTCAATATAAGTACATTGTCGCCATCTGGTGGTCAAATAAGGACAGTGACTTTGTTAACACATTCCAGTCACATATAAGGTGTATTCATTTCGATTATACTCCAAGTTGAGACAGTTTACTGTTGGGTCTAATTAGCTAATTTACAACCTGGATGGGATGAAAATGTATATAGGTCACTCCTTGGTCCTACGTGACTTTATTCGATATTACATTTGGAGAGACACCCCCAGTGTCCATAGTAAATTAAGAATGGATTTCTTTTTCAACGTAGCACCATCCCATTTAAAACCAAAATAAAGCTTTAGTAATTTTTTTTTTTTTTTTTTATTATTCTTTGAGAAACAACTAAGAAGCAAATGTATGACAAGCTCCAAACACTCTTTTATATCGAAATGAAAAGAGCAGTCACACGGTTGTTACCAAGGTTACCAAAATGTACCCAAGTCCCGCCTCTCGGTCTCAAGAACCAATCACATTTCAGAGTGACGTTCTGACGTTCCGCCGCGAACTGCAAACTTCCTACTAGTTCCTGTGTGCAAACGTGTACCTACTTGATGCAAACCAACACTAACACACGCATTATTTATTAAAGTTCAAGGCAATATGGACACAGAGCAACTCGCTGAACCTAACCCTAGTCCAAGTAATTGTCCAGCTTGGACGCCGGAGGGGAACAGCTTGAAGAAAGGAGCATTGAAAAGGTAATGCTAACTGAACAGTTACGTTAGCTGAAAAATTAATGCATTTTACATACTGTTATTACCCACTTCTTTCATCATATGTCTTCAGTTCTTGCCTTAAACAATCAAATCACCAATCTTTTCACCCTCAAGTCGAGTTTCCTCTTTCCACTTATTCGATTCAAGTTGTTGAAATGCGAGTTTGTTTGTTTTTTTATTGCAGATCTCAAATGTAAAATCAGGTTGTTTTTTTTATTCAACAGCATCTCAGTGATCCTTGTTCGATTACATGTATTATATTTTAGTCATAACTAGGAAACTAATGGAGACCTCAACTTTGTATGTCTGCAGGTGCTGTAATTAATTTAATTTAAAACATAAGTGATATTATTTGTTTGTTGTTGAACGTGTTTTTTTTTTTCTCTCAATGCCAGTGCAGGAAATGTGCATTGTTGGTGTAATCCTGTTGTCCTTTTCTTTTAATGTATACAGTTGGGATGCAACTAATGATTATTAATGACTATTTATATAATCTATTCATCTTTTTATCTATTGAAATGTCAGAAAATAGTGAAAAATGTCCATTCGAATTTTCCGAAGCCTGAGGTGAAATCCCCAAATTGGTTATTTTGTTTCACCAACAACAAACAACCTTAAGATATTTAGTTCACTATCATATAATACAAAGAAATGCTGCAAATCCTCACAATTTAAATTCTGGAAGCAGGAAATATTTGGCACTTTTGCTTGAAAAATGTTTATCTAAATAGTTGCCACTATTTTTTCTGTCAAGGAATCAATCGATAAATCGACTAATTGTTGCAGCTAGTTCACACAGAAACTTTATTGTTTAAACATTTTTGAAACATGTCATGCCTTCAACAATAGTTCCCCCTTTTTTCTCTACCTAGAACTCCATTCTCAATGTGTAAGAAAGTACACTCCAGCTTCAAATCGCCTGTAAGTACACACACACACACACACCCCCCCTCTATCTGTAACACACATTAATCCTGGATGCAATGCCACATGAGTATTACAGTATTGTGGTTGTCTGTTTTGCACTTGACAGCTTCAAGTAACAGAGATTGCTAAACTTAGCCCTGAAGAGGAGGTGGCAGAGCTAGAGAGGACTCGAGGGAAGCTGGATGCAGAGATAGCACAGCTGGAGGCTGAGTGAGTACAGCTGTGTGTGTGTTTGTCTTTCTGTATTTCTGTCTTTGAGGTCCAGTGGTATGGGTTGAGGTTAAGCATGTAGTGTTGATGGTTCAGTTTAAGATTAGTGTGTGTGTGTGGCTTGTTAATGTTGTTTGTCTCTTGGGATATTTATATTTTAGCATTTGTGTGTTGTATTCTTTAAGAGCATTTGCACAGATCTGCTTTTGTGTGAGACAAAGTGTTTTTCTCCAGGGGCTACAGAGTGGAGGAGCTGGAGCGTCATATTGATAAGCTGCATGAATACAATGACATCAAAGACATTGGACAGTCACTCCTTGGCCGTCTCGGTAAGAGAAATGCTCATATAGACCAGATATCAATCCTATTTATTAGCATTTAAGAGTGCACATTAGTATTCAGTTGTAAGAATTAAGTGAGTCCGACACATTACATTCTCCAACAAATCTATACATATAGGTGATTATTAAGGATTCTCTTTTTTACCATACACAAAATAAATGAGTTAGACCTCTAAGCATATCAGAATTTCAATTTAAACTGAACTAATTGTGCTGTAAAAAGAATCACAGGTTTGACAATAGATTCTGGACAGTGATATACTAATAGTGATTGCTGTTTTTTAATGGAGTTAACTCCTGTGCACATTCTTTACTTAATATCACTGGTTGGCGAGTAACCAGTTGTTCACCAACCAGCTTTTATTTGCACTAATCTGGTTTCTAAACATGCAGAGCTTTTGATAAGTCAAGGTTGCTGCGGTCACAGTTGGTTTGTTTGATGAGAGTGTGTACATATTGTAGTGTTTCCTAGTTGACTTTCATTCCTTGCCGTTCTGGTGTGATTCATCCAACCCTACTACCTTCTACTCCTTACATCCATTTCTTTTGATAAGATCAGCACAACGTCATTTTAACACTAGTGCACACTCACATGGAGACTGTGGGAATGGGTCTAATTTCTCCTTTAAGTGTCGTGATGTGTGGAAAATTAATGGTATGAAAGCAATGTGAAGCAACCATAGTTTGTATATAATACCCGACTTGTCCTCTGATCACCATTTATAGGATGCGTTCTCTCCGTTTTCTGTTAGCTTTTGCCTTTTTTTTGTATCCATGACAGATGATATACCGTTGCAGTTACGACTGATTTTAAACCATGTGTTCATGAGCTCTCCACACCAGAAAGAAGAGTGTTGCAAGATAACAGCTGACCAAAACTGAATGAGTTGTCAGTCTGTCTATGTGACTCATGTTTACACCTCTTCACTCATTCATAAGAAGGCAGTGTGAGCACTGAACAGTCTGGATGAGACATACAACAATATGTTGTTCTCTGGTGTTATTTGGACCAAAGAAAACAAACGTGTGATCAAATCCTTTAAAAGTACCTGAATGACTCAAATTAATGTATATAGACAAATTAAGATTTACCGCCATGTATAGAAGGGCTATCACTAATGATTATTTTCAATATCTATTAATCAGTTCATTGATTTGTCTGTAAAATGTTCGGAAATTGTTATAATTTCCCTGAGTTAAACATTACATATTCAGATGTAAGGGTAGGATTATTGTCCTTATCCTTATCGCATTGAATAATTATTTAAACAAATGTTGTTAAAAAGTTTACTGATCAGTTATCTTACTTGATTAGGTACTGTAGCTGTAGTCTGTATTGATACTGTGAACTATAATTGAAGATGTCTCTTGGTCACATTACAACATGTAGAAAATGGTTGAATTGTTTCTACAGCTGGCCTTCAGAGGGCAACAGAGTGGTATCTCTCCCAAGACTGGTAAATCTGAATCAATAGCCTTGCTTTCAAAAATCACTGAATCCCATTAAATTACTGTAAGACTTTATAGAAAAAGGTGATTGGTTGAAGTATTATTTGGGCCAGCTGGGTTACATTATTCAACTTGAATCACAAGAAGCCACTAAAAGTCATTCAATGTTCCAGTCATATGTTGGCATTGTTGTTACATTTGATTTAATTACACGTTTTTTATGATTCCCAATGTTACATTTACTAATCTCCTTTCTCAAATCCTTGATCTTACACTAATCATTACAACAATAGCAAGTCTCTTCCTTTCTCAGTGAGAACAAAAGTCAAGTTAGAATTTCACTTTTTCCCTACAACTTTTAGGATAATCTTCTGACACTACATTGTACTTTTTGTTGTAAATCTGTGAAATAGTGATGTGTGTACCGCGGGCAAACCAGTACGACGAGTGAATGAGTGTGTGTGTGTGTGTCTTTACAGTATATGTGAGGTTGAGAAAGTGTGGAGAAGTTCACATCTTTGACACTGTTTTGGTGATACAGCCAAGTCAGATTATGGTCTGTGCATGTGTCATAACAAACATGACTTTTTACCCACTTTTACATGCACGTGCTTGTGTGCATGGTGTCAAATCAAATTAGGACATTGATTTACTTGACTGATCTTTGAATATGTAAAATAGCTGTTTTACCATTACTCATTCCTGTTTTCAGTTGTTTAGCGTTGTGTTAACACATAGCTGTACATTCCTTGAATACACTAATATCACTCACTACTACTCATTTCCCACTTCTTTGTTACTCTGGAAAGAAAAACTTATTTTAGATTGAACTGTGACTTAAAAGCTTGCTATCACTTTAACGTCTCTCTCAGATTATCATCCTGACAGTGGAAAGTCAGGATGATAATGACCTCTTAGTGAATAGAGATGGCGTTTCCCCTCTGACACAATGGCAGTCTTTCACATCACTTACACACACACACAGTCACAATCTCTGTCTGTCATACAGACAGACATACATACATACACACACACTGTCAAATATAAACACACACTATCGTCTTCTCTTTCACCCATCCTGCTCGCTCTCTCGCACTTTCTCTCAAACACACACTTTCACAAAGAGTCTACACTTGAACACTGAGTTGCTGTGTGTTGTACTGTATGCTGTTTTTCTGAGAGGGAGGAGATGGGTGGGCAGGCTGTAGAGTGAGAGAGGAGACAAGAGGAGATGCCCTGCAGTACCCTCTATAGACAACTATTCTTTTGTCTTTGACCATGTCCATCTGTCTGTCTGTTGGTCAGGGTTAAGGTCATTGTCACGTCTCTTCTTCGAATGTCTTCTTTGACTTTCTATTTTTTCAAACACTCAAATTTTGACAGGTTCACAGCTGTTTTATGTAACCTATGAGTTTTGCAAATGAGCAATTGTATTTAATTGTATTGCTCTTTGTCCTCACTGTGGGACAGCAGGAAACCTGCTGGAAACTAGTTTCTAAACTGTGTCAGGCTCACAGCTGGCAATGTTTTTCATTACTCTGCTGCGTTTCTTGAAAAATGAACTGAAATGAAAATTCACCCTTAAACAAGAGTTTGCTGTTGTTATTGTTAGTCTGTGAAAATGACAAAAATAAGATTAGACTGATTTAGGTTAACGCTGTGGACATGGTGATAAAATGAACAGACATACCGCATTTCATATGTAGTGAAAGTATTTATTCCTCAATCTTTCCTCATTCCTCCAGCTTTGGTCAAAAGTTGATGATTATTACTGTCATTTGCTCCTGCAATTGAGCGTTACAAGCAACAATGTTATTCCTGAATTTATTCTCATTTTCCCGTGGTGAGATTTTTTTTTTCATTCATTTGATACTTTGGTCTGAAGTAAGTGTATTATTCAAGTACAGTACTTTCTAAACTGAAATCTCATGAAATGTCAGTGAAAGAAATAGACAAAACTTTGAAATGCAACCTTATGAAGTCTCAAGTGTTGCCCCGCAGGAACCATATCAAAACAATGAACTTCTCTGTAGCTCCAGGCCATCAAAGCCCCCCTTCCAACAGCACTGCATGTACATACGCTCACTGACTGAAAATAGTATGCATAATGTATAAGAGAAACCGTTGCATCACGCAAGAGCTCAACTATTGCTTATTATTGTGAAGTCCAGTAAAAAGATTGAAGATACACATTAAATGAGCAAGAGAACGATGTAGTATAAATCTAAGTTCTTGATTATCTAGCCACAGATAACATAAGAACTGTTTAATAGGAAAACATGTTTTTTGTGCCACTGACTATTGGTCAAATAAAGTTAAAAATGAATAAAAAACTAAGATATCGACATTAGGTGCAATCAGTTTTAGTGGGCATGTGTCAGTTTTGTCAGCCCATACGTGTTTCCTACAAACACTGTAGAAGCCACTGGTCTCTGTATCAGGCTCAGACCAGCATAACTCAGCATAGTTTGGTTTTGCATGATGCAAAAAGGCCAGAGATCAAGCTATTGCGCATTATTTGTGCTAGAATTCATGCAAACTGATGTCAAATTTATGGCAGAACTTTTTTAAAAGCTGCATTTTAAGTTGCATTGTGACAATAAAAATGATGGCGACTGTCTATGATAAGAGGTCTGTTTTTAATAGCTTATTTAAAGCTATTGTAAATAATCTTTTCACCAAGTACAAGACTTGTGTATAAAGTAATTCAGTTGTTTAGTACTGTGATGTTGGTCTGTTCAATGTTGTGTAGATTGTTTGAAAAGAGGACTAGAGGGAGTTGACTCTGTAATCTGTTGAAGGGGCCTAACTCCTGCTTTGCTATGTCTTGCAGCTGCTCTGAGGGGGACCACCACACGAGATCTCTACAGCCACTTTGGTCTGGACCTGGAAGATTGAAAGAAAAAAAAGACTGGGGAAAAAGTATGAAAATGCACTCATGACAATGGTGAGAGGTGCAAAGAGAAAAAGAAAATACAAAATAACTTTGTTATGAGGGTGGATTTGAACTAACGACGTGCCTGGAGGAACAGTCTTAAGTTCAACCAGTCAATATTGGCTCCTTCACAGAGAGGTTTGCCCATTTTCTTGGTGATGCTCTTTTCACCTCTTTACAGAGATTTTAAAAAAGCAGAAATGAGCCTGATAAGAGAGTGATGATAGCCCAGTGGGCAGGCATGTTATTTAAAACTGTTCAGCTGTTGACAGAAAAACAAAATGTTTATATGATTTTTCTCTAACCTACCTCAGTTGTGTAGGAATGTAAATGCTATTGAGACACTACCAACTTTTGTTTTTTGTTTTGACATTTGAGCTCATTTTAATTTGTTATTAACAGAGAAAGGGACAACTTAAAGTGTAAAATAAAATATATTGGTCTCTAGTATATTTAGCTTTGTACACTGACAATAATGAGAGAAATTGATTTCAGTCAGGTTTTTGTTACCACACAGCACTGAAACAGCTCTGCCCAATGTTGAGAATGGCCTGCTGATGGCAGCAGATTCAGGGTCTCCTTTTTCTCCTGAATCTCCTTGACCTGAGCCCTGCAAGTGTACATCAGAACTGCCCCAAGCCCTTCTGCAGCCATGTCACACCTCAGCACGTGTCTCGAGGAGATACAGGTCTGGCTAAGCACAAATTTCCTCCAGTTAAACAGCAGCAAAACTGTAGCTCACCTTTGACGGCCGGGACATCCCCCTTTACTCCTCAGGAACTAATCTGGGTGTCAGGTGTGACCCTCTGCTGACTTTTGATGAACATATAAGACATCTATGCAAAACATCTTTTTGTTATGTGTTCTATGTTAATAAATGCACTTTGAGCGTACAAATTAAATGTATTGTTATTATAAATGACGCACTCAGACTATTATACACAGTATGCTTCTATTAGCTGTCACTTCTTTTCTCCCTAGGAATACTGGTAATAGTTAAAGTCCCCATATTTAGCATTTATAAGCAGTACCATTTAATAAAGGTCGTCTTTATGTGTTTATTAAAGGCATACTATGCAGGATTTGTCAGTTGGCCCTTCCACCCCAGCTCGACATTAGAGTGAGAGAGAGAGCAGTATTGGTCGAGCATGCTAGAGAGTGAATGAAAAGAGGGAGCAGCAGTTCTAAGAATATGTCAGTGAATCTGATAAGTAACACATTATTTTAAAGCACAAATAAACACACCCTCACCTCCCCTCAACTCTGCGGAAAGGTGCTGGATTTCCTCTCCGTTGTGGCCTCTCTGACCTTAGTCAAACAGACACAGACAGTGAGGAGACGACAGAAACGATGTAATCTGGTCGCAATTTTTTTTTTATTGTGTCCCAACCACAACAATAACAATAACAATTGTTATTGGCTGGTGAGTGAAACACCCACCACCCAAAGGTGGATGTCCAAAAATGTCCTGAATGTCCTGTTGATAAATAGACCACCACACACTTCTAGTGGGTCATGAGTGATCAAGAGGGCTTTTTTTGTATGAGTCTATACATAATTGTTTTCTTCCAGATAGTCCTGTATAACACATCTTGAATGTACAGAATTCCTTATAACAATTGTAACTTTTGTGAAATGAAACAATTAAGTAAATGCATTTTATCTCAGTGAAAGTGAAACTTTAAAAAATAATGTTTAGTTTATCAGACTCCACTTTTATAACAGTCCTGTCTGTTGAATTCAACCCAAAATATAACATATATCTGTGGTAACTTTCTTCCTGAAGGTCATGTAAACTTTCTCCTTTGTTAAATCCACCCACTTTAAAAAGAAAAAAGAACAACATAGTGGAGGACAAAAGGATATTAGGCAACTGTCACGCTCGTTTATGATTTATTTCCTGCCTGCCCCACAGAACCGTCTAAAAATTAAACTAAAATGAAGGGCTTGGGTACCTACTTCCTTTATTAAAATAAAAAAAAGTCCCCAACGCTGTACTGTTTGCCTGAAATGTTCAGCAGACAAGTGGCATAATATCCTGGGTGTGCCCTTATCTGTCTTAGAAACACTGATAAAGTTTCTTTTTGAGCTGATAGTGGCAGACGAGCGTCATGGCTCGTCTGTTGGTGCACTGTTTGACTGTTTGTATGTCAATGGGTGTCTGCTGTCCCTTAGGTGTCATTGTGTCAAGTAAAAAAGTGTGTATGCACTTTTATTATCTCTCATTTACAGGACAAAGCTAATTCTATTTTCTTATCCTCATCTTTCCATCCCCTATCCTTCATTTACTATCTCACGTATTACAGCCAGAGGGTATATACTGTATCTTCATGTACCAGGTAATGGCACATGATAAATTGTTTTATTGTTTTATTGTTGGGTTTCATCTCGAACAATAACAAATCCATTGAAAAGCATCAAAATAAAATATCAGAACACAAAATAATAATGTACGAGAGGGAACAGGAGGAAGCAGAAAGCTCATCTAGTCCTGTCCCCTGTTGCTGATCAAGGAGTTGCAGTGTAAAGCTTTGACTTGTATCTTAAGTAGGCATTTGCAGTCAACTATTTGAAAATGGGTTACATGTAACATGTTTTGCAAGGATGTACTAATAAGTATGTCTCCATTAATAGGCGCTCCCCAGACGACAGAGTAAGTAACCTCTGTTAACCCTTGTAATACAAGACCTTTTGTAATCTCCCCTGATTATGCAATGTGTTTATATGACATGCCACGTTGTAATCGCCACTGTGTCAAATGTCACTGTCTTTGTGTCATCCAAAAATAAGCTTAAAGGAGGGGTTCAGTTTTTCAAGTCAGCCTTAGAATAGTTTTTATTGCTGTAATCATACTGGCCAATAGAAGATCCTTTCATAATGCACTTACAATATAAGTTATGGGGGACAAAATCCACAAGCCTTCTGTGCAAAAATGCAAAAACTTTAAAAGTTTATCTGAATCTAATATGAAGCTTCAAATCAAGTAGATATCTTTCAATGTTTGTCTTTCTAGTCCCTCTTTTTGTTCCTATATTTCCACTGCAGCTCAACAGCGGAAAAAAAGAGGGAATTTAATGCTAAAAAGTGGACATTGACTGTGAATATTGCAAATATCCTCACATAAGCTACAGATAAACTTCTAAATGCATTTTTGTGCAAAACAACTGTGTGGAATTTGCCCCCCATTGCTGAAACCAAGTGACTGTTTGGTAACTCACTGTTTTTTTAGACAGACTTGAAGAACCTGTCCTTTAAGTCATTCTAGCCTATTTGTTGTTGACTTCTGTGCTTAAAGTTAAAACAACAAGGAAGGCTATGGAATGTCAAATATAGGCAAGTAGGGATATAACAGGTTCACTTTGAAGCATCTGTCAGTCCTGTCTGGCACTGCTGGCTGTCCACATACAGGAGTTTCACATTTATTGGAGTGCAAAGACAAATGCAGGTTTTCAATTTGCAGAACAAATCAAATAATCTACAGCATGAAATAAGGTTGCAGTGAAAATCTGCAGACTGATGATTGATGCGTTTCACTTTAAAACATTTTTTTATTTTTTATTGTATGATAGCAGAGTCCAGGCTAGTGTAACGATAGACATGTACGTCTATGAGTGTAATACCCTCTCCTTCATTCCTCGCTCGCTCCTCCGCGGGACCCTCCTGTTGACACATACGTCGTGTGCTATAATAAATGGCCTTGGTGAGGCAGAGACGGGGCACATTTTTTTACACCATTGAGTTCTGCATCTGGGCCTTTTCCCTGTCGGCTACAAACTGCTGTGTTTGCTGTGCTAGCCTCTCTGCTGCCTGTCGATGAGCAGGAGGAGGCAGCAGGCTAGCAGGGCCCCACCGCATTTCCTCTTCTCTCAAGTGCCGCAAACCCCGCCCCTTACCGGATGGGATGTGTGAGAAATCCTCCTCGCTGATTGGCCCTGACGCCCGTCCGTCAACGCTTATTCCTGATACACTGATGGGATGCTGACGGCGGTGGGCGGGCGTAGCTAAGAAAATTATAAGGTCATTTGAATTACGCTTGCTAGCGAGCTTATCCGCCACAATGAACCCAGAAATGATATAAATGATTGTGACAATGAACGGATGATGATCGCGGGGTCAAAGTCGACGCGCACAGCCAGGAGAATCTGACTCCGTGAAACCACCGGAGGAGAGGAGCAGCGGCTCGGTGTGGTATTAACAGCAGGAGGGGATCCCGGTGCGTGTGTGTCTGTCTCTGTGTGCGTTTCAGTGAGCCTCTGTCAAGCCAAGCGAGGAGTGGAGAGAGGGCGACCAGGCGAGCACATTATAAGCCGATCAAGGTGGAAACGCACACAGCAAGCGAGCTTCACGTCTGGGATTTCTGCGCAGCTACATGCTGTGACTGCAAGTGCAAGGTATGTATGTATATAAAAGCTGGTCCGCCACATCCCGAGCTTACTGTTCGCCCCCGCGATGTTCAACTTCACGGATGGGTCCGGTTATTATTTCAGCGAAAAGAGGAGGGGGGAAACGGTAAAGAGCCCGGCGCTGGCTGACTCATGTCCTCTGTCAACCTTGTGAGCGACCGGCCAAATGAAGGGACTCAAGAGGTGGCTCGGCGCTTAAATTTCAGTCTATGTCTTGGTCCGTTAAAGGTAATCTATGTGAACATGAACGGCATAGTCAGCATGCCTCCTCATCCTAAAGAAGGCTGCTGTCACACTGTCCATCCGCTTCCTCGCTTTAAGCCGATTCACGCATTTTACGCAGCGCGCCCTGCTTCCCCGGCGCGCCTGTTACCATGATATCCTACATCAGGTTAGCCCGATAGATAATGTCCAACCCGAGTTATGACTTAAAAGGCCCTGTCTGAATCCTGAAAGCGCACATGGTTCGCTTACTGAGGTGTGGGCTGAGCCTCTGTATGATTTCCCCATCCACTACCGCAATATGATGCTACGCGCCTTTTAAATATCCGGGTGTAGCAGCAGCGAATGATGAAGCTTTTTTTTCTTAATGCCCTCTTAACGCATTTCTTTCCCCTGACGTATGACAAATCCTATCATGTTGCACATTTCAGGGTAACTGAATCGTCCACTAAGTGTTTTAAATAGCAGCTGTTAGGTCTATATTACATTGACAAGATAGAGACAGCCACATGCAGGAAGGAAGAGCAATGACAATCTAGTCAGCATCTTGACTCTTAGGGAAAAAAAGGCTTTGCTTTTCATTAAGATATCCTAGAAATGCCCAGCTGTTGTTTTGTAATGATAAAAAGAAATAACAACCCTTTAGGGCTTTTCTATGCAGGCTAATAAATAGATCAGGAGTCGTGTAAACCTATTATTTACTGGGTTTAGCATCATCTTCCTACTGTAGCTATCAGGTAGCACTGAGCACCAATGTCAATACCAAGCTGTCCTCTGTTACTCTCCACTGTCACTGTTTTGTTTGAGTTGGGTCTTGGTTGCCTTGGGCTTTATTTACCTGTAAGAGAAAGCTATACTGAAGGGTTTAACTTTCTGTTTCTCACCAATTCTCCCCATGTGAAAAAAAATGTATTGCACTCAAATATGTAGGTGTTTATCAATGAAATGTGTGTGTGATGTGATTTTGATTAGAGCCTCTTTCAGCTTCCTTACCAGATAAGAACAAACAGGCTACTACTTAATTTGTAATCTCTTATGGCTTGAATGCCACTGTGAAGATGTAGATTCAAGATCAGTTTTGCTTGCTGAAACCGCATGTAACCTTTGCCCCACTGGACTGATGTTTGTGACTAGTAGCCATAGTCTGCAGCCTGTTGGCTATTATCTGAGTCTATTTATACGTGTGTGCATTCTTTCAGGATGCTGCGTCTATCGTGTTGCACTGCCCTGCTGTTTGTGTTGAGGCTGCTGGTGGGCTTGCCTTGGTACCAGGTTCTCCCGGCCATCCTGATCTTCTACCTGGGTAGCGGAGGATGGAGCTTCTTACAGATTTTTGCCAAAACAATTGGCAGAGACTTACAGTAAGTACAGGGATGTTGATTGTGTTATACATGGTTCAAGTTTTCATGAAACCTTTGGGTGGTTGTTTTAATTTATATTTATCCACTAGCTATTTTTCAACAAGTGAGGTCCTTGCTTAACTGCCGGCTGTCACAGTGAGACACAGCCAAAAATTAGCGCAATCTGTAAGTATTTGGACGGTAACAAATTTTCATTTGTTTTGGCTCTGCACTCCAGCACACTGGATCTGAAGCAGAACAATGACTGTGAGGGTGAAAGTGCTGACTTACACCTTTTTGATTTTAGGGTGTTAACATCCAGACTAACTGAAACAGTGGCCCTATCATTGTTCCACCTCACAGTACAAATTTGGGGTAATTATAGACCTTTTTATGATTAAAAAAGATCATGAGCCCCACTATGTTCATCCACCTCCTCTATTAGTTCATTTAAAATCTAATGTACTGGATGAACAACCCAAACAATTAAAAAATTGTCCCCGTCCAAACACATACAGGCATCTCAACAGTCAAAGTTCCTCAAGATCAGTAGTTGTCAGCTATAAGAAGACCTTGGACACGAGTTTGACATTTGTGCACCTTTGTTAGACATCCAAATTGCACTATAAATACATAAAATGTTGCAAGTTTTTGTTAAGATTACTAAGACATGATAGTAGCACTGATAAAGTTGGACTTTAAATCAGAATTATCGTTTATCACATCTCAATGGAGTGATATGTGATGAATATTGATACGCAGTAATGTAATGTCTACGTTAATCATTAAAAGCACACATCATACAAACAACATGCTGAATAAATGATTACAATATTTCAGTGTCTTTACACCTGATAAGGACACCATGCAGTGTTTAGTCCATATTATGACGGACAAACATGTGCAGTAAAGCATCTTGTAGCACCACGAAATGTAGTCTATCGTGTTTGGAAGTCAATTGTTGAAACCTGAGGCTTTTTAACTGCTAACGTTAGCATATGTTTCATAACTTTGTGGCATGGCAGGTAGACTGAAATATTTTAGACAAAGGACAATAGAGTGGCTGGGGGGAGGGGAGGGGCTTTGAACTGTCTTACTTAAAGCCAATATTTACAGTTGGAGGTTACCATGGTTATTGGTTTGTGGTTAACTTCCTTTTTTTTATACCCTCAACTACCCCAATAATAGTAAAAACGGGAAATTGTAAAAGATGGCAAATAAACCAAAGTGCTTTTCTTTGACCCATTGAGTACAAAAAAAAATTGCTTCTGCTCTCAGATCCCGGTTTATTAAGAACATAGTGTAAGTGCATAGTGATAAATTGAAGTTATTTGTTTAAATATTGACAGTATCTTAAGCCCCAGGGTTAAATATGAATATGACCCTGTCAAAGTATGCCTTTTCCACAGTAACTCATATTTTTTTATTGTGTAATGTACTGCCACAGAGCTCAGGTATTTATACTGTAAGAAGCACTATGGTTCACAACTTAATACCTTTGTACACTAAACCGACCTCCAGTATACACAGTTTTGACCCTGCAAAATGCCAGTGATGTCACTGGGTGGTTTGGTGGGCATAAAGCATCTGTGTTAGCTAAACATTTTTTTTGCTAGTTTTTTTTTTTTTACTGTGAATGTTCAGTGCAGTGCAGTTAGTTGCCAAGTAGAATCTCAAAAACACCCAAATAAAAAACCCAATAATAGAATTGTTGCATAAGAAAGTTCTCCAAAGAGCTGTATTGTGATTAAGTGTACTGACCGAATGACTGAAGCAACTGTGATTATCTAGACCAACATCAAACAGATCCAGTGTGTAGCAATAAAACTGTAATCTCCACCACAATGTAGCCGTTAAGTAACCCAATAGATGGCTCAATAGCCTTTTATGATGTTTCAGTAATTATACAGTGCTTGTCCACTATTTGTACCTTTGCCCCATAATTGACAAATATGGATTGGGATGCTTCCATTAAGGTAGACTTTGCCCCCTGAGACTCATCCAGCCTGCTGTAACGTTTTATGTCTAGTGTCATTACATTTTTCATATTATAGGTAATAGATGACTATAGTTGGTCAACTATAGATATAGATGAGCCTAATAGTATTTTGCTCTGAATAGCAAATGACACTAAATGACCAAAGTAGTTTTTACAGTATAGCATACTAGCATTATAGTATATTATTTGTAGTATTTTGCATGTTTAGCTGCATTGCTACACATTATACACACTTCATATTATTGCTGACCTTTATCCAAAGAATAGCCTAGTTTTTTAGTTTTATTTCTCAGCATCTATGCCTCTCAACATTCAGAGACTTAAAATCCGCCTGTGATATGTGCTGTAATTGCACTCGATTAACATTCAGTTGGCTTTATAGCTTTGATGAAAGCTCATTACTGTTGCATGGTTACACAGTTGCAAATATTGACCGTTTTCCACCTAAACCAAAACTTTAAAAGTCATGGGCAACCACATTACGTTTCTCTTTCCATAATTAACATACTTATGTATGGTCAGTCTTGTTGGGTATATTTTCTGATATTTTGATGTATGAATATGATGCCTTCTGTCAGTACAGTCTCAAATTTCAGGTGTCAAAGTGTCCTTGATAGCACCAAAAAGGAGAGTTTTCAATAAAAGTTCCTTTTTGCAGCTGCAATACTATGTCATGGTAACTTTGACAACAACAAAATGAAAGCAACAAAATATTTATAACACAATGAACTGCAAAACCCAAATATTAAAATCATGTCTTTGGTGAGGGGGATTGACTTTTGCATCAAATGCCAAAAAGTATTTTTATAATAATTCCCGGAACAGCTATTCAAACTGGCTATTTTTCCCTTTTTAATAACCCGTTTTTTCTTGTTCTTTCAGTGCGGCGTATGTATTATTGCGGGTAAAGATGAATGTCAGACGCCACCTCAAAGAGAAGAACACTATTCCGAAGATCTTCGCTGAAACAGTCCGCCGTCATGGGGACAAAACAGCACTGATCTTCGAAGGGACTGGTGAGAAGTGGACCTTCCATGAGTTAGACGAATACTCCAACAGAGTGGCTAACCTGCTGCTTCAGCGAGGTTTCAAGGTAGATCCATAAGGCAACATTTTTTAGCAAGAGGGGCAAAAAAGAACAACTTTCTCTTAATTGCCTCTCTCTGAAGTCATTTCCATCCTAGAGGGGGCATGATGTGACTCCTTTATAGAGAGTCAAGTTAAATAAAAAGAAACGTCAGTCAGTCACTTGATGACAATCTGTTTGACAGCTCGTCTTTTTGTTTCCCCCCCCCCCAGGAGGGTGATGTGGTAGCCCTTTTCATGGAGAACCGGTCCCAGTATGTGGGCCTCTGGCTGGGCATGGCCAAGATTGGAGTAGAGGCTGCTCTCATCAACTTCAATTTGAGACTAGAGGCCTTGGTTCACTGTGTCACCATCTCCAATGCCAAGGCTGTGGTGTTCGGGTCAGAGCTGACTGATGGTAAGAGCAGAGCGGATGGATGATATGAATTTAATAGTAATAGATTATTTTTGTAATAGTTGTGTACGCAGCAAGTTTGAAGCCAGAAATCACAAGTTTGTCTTAGAGGGCTTTTCAGTTTGTACAGTACTGACTTTTGCTGATGAGTGTCGTTCTGCTTCTGTTGTGCTGAGAGAGGTGAGGAGTGCAGGAAGAAAGCAGAGGTCATAAAACATAGATGGGCTTGAAGGAGGTGTCTCCTCGATATCAGTAAATGGAGCTTTTAAATGGCTGATGAATGGAAAGAAAGGAAAAAGTAATGAAGAGGGAGGCAAAGAAATGTCACTATCATCAATCTAATGTGTTCGACTCTGAAAGGAAAACTGACTGATAAATGATACATTGAAACAGAGACGGGGTGACCTACAGTGTTGAGATGCAAGATATTCAGCTAAATTAAACTAGATTAAACTGTTAACTTGTGATTTTCAAACTAACGTGATACAACCTGGGATTGATTTTTTTTTTTACAGAATTTTTCTTTTTTACTGTTAAAAAGCTGATGCAACACAGCCGCAGAGCCCGTATTGTTTTTGTAAATTAGCCATAATGTTCATTAAAACTTTTGTTTTAATAGATAATAATTTCAGCACATGCAGTAAGCACATACCTCAATTTTTTTGTTTTTTTTACCACACATTACTGGTCTTAACCTTATATTTGTGATATTGACTAATGAAAGTAGTTGCAAAGCAACTGTTAGCAATAAGATTAAATGTACCATGAGATTTAAATCAACTTTTATATTAGTGTTTGCGATTTTTAAAAATGTTTTAAATACCCTGGATTTACATGCCTTATATTGCTTGGATTTGGGAGGCATTAGTAATATGTAATTGCACCAGCACAGTAGAAACATAAATTGGGGGGTCTATTTCAATCTCTTCATGACCCTCTTTTGGGTCCCTGTCCAATCTGAAAAGCCCTGATCTCAACAGCTATAAAGAGTGAATGAGCTTTGAGTTGCTCGTCCTGGGATTGATGGAACAGTCTTTGCACTGGATCCTGGATCCTGTCATGTGCTTTATGGCTTTAAGTAATTGGAAAAGCAGCCTCTTTGCTACTGAACAGGCCAAAGTCAAGCCAGTAGCGTAAGTACTGAGCCAGCATGACATAAGGCTTTTAAATTAAGATACAGTGTCTGTTTGCAGGGGGAAATATGAGAGGTATTACAATACCTACTTCTGTCTGCTTCTCTTACTGTGATAGTGATGCTTTCATCTTCTTGCCCTTCTCTTTTGTTACAATGCTCTCCCTCCCTTAATGTCAAAGTATTTCCTCTCCCTCTGTCTCTCCGGCTTCCACCTAACACCCTCAGATATTTCCTGTCCCTTGTTACCCTGCCCCTTGTTACCCTGCCCAATGCCTCACCATTTTTCCCAAATGATTTCAGTTTAGTGGTGCTTTCACATGTGGTTCTCTTGCAATGTGGGTAATGGAGATTGATCTAATTTACCCTAATGTGTTGCCCTACCTCTCAGCGGTGTCCGAGGTCCACAGCTCAATGGGAAAGGCAGTGCAGATGTTTTGCTCTGGAGACTGGGACTCCAAACGTGTCCCACAGGGAACCGAGTGCCTAGAGCCCCTGCTGGCTGCCTCCCAGACTCACCTGCCAAGCCGGCCGCAAAGCTGCTTCACAGGTAAGAACGCTATGAACCCCAAGTCCCTCATAACTAGTAGGGATCTGTGTTTTACCAACAGTGTTAATATTTTCAAGAAGTTTATTTAACAAAAAGTCATTCGACACATGCTTCTGGGAATCCTTCTCTGCGGTGTATTAATAATTCAGCAAGCAACATCAGATGTCCTGGTTATTAGTAATACAAATTTTAAATGTTGCTTCCTGTCAAAACTTCAACACTCACTTTAACTAAAGCAGAGCAGAAATGTTCATTTGTTTGCATGTACAAATAGGCTAGCAGCACACAACTACAAGTGGTGAGTAATACTTCTGGGGTCTAGCACAGTCAGTGAATCATTTTGAGGAATGAAACATTTTCACTGAACTGAAAAGTCAATAATATTATCTCTGTATTGGGGCTTCTTTTTCATCATTTTTTACACAGTAGACTAAAAATACAATTCCACTGTTGATTATTCTAGATATTATTGTTTTATTTCTAGTAAATATGTATGACTTTAAATAAAAATGTAGCCACACAGAAGCTCAATATTCATAGTCAGATCATGTCAATTTTATTTCTATCCCAAAATTACAGATTTTCCTCTAAAGACTTTACAATCTGTACAACATACAGTACCCTCTATATTTAGACCCGGAGAAGGGAAAACTTGCAAAAAGGAAACAACAACAACAGAGGAGCTTTCTCTCTCCCAGGATTGACAGAGGTGCATGTACTGCATGCTGCCAGGATTCATCTGGCTTCCTTTCATGCTCTTTGGCAAAGTTTAATCTTGCAGTTCTGTGCCATTTAGTGAGCAATGGTTTTCTTTTTGGACGTCGTCCATAGAGATTTACTTCATGCAGTGTCCTTTGCACTGTCTGAGCAGTCACCTCTTCTTCTTTTTTGCCTTCTTCTTTCGGCTGTTAGGGGTCGCCGCAGCGGATCATCCGTTTCCATTTCCATCTTTTCCTGTTCTCTGCATCTTCCTTTGTCGTGCCATCTGAGCAGTTACTGAAACACAGATTTCCACAGATAACTCTTGTGCCAAGTCAGAAGCACTTGCAGACTGTTTTTTTAATGCGAGGTTGTGTAAATAGTGTGCCATGTTTTTACAAGGACAGCCATTGCACATTCTGTTATTGGTAATATGGGTCCTCGTGTAACACCAAACACTGTTCCAACTGTGTTTTGGCTTCTGCTCCGTAGTCTGCTGATGATCTTGTACCCTTTCCCATCTTTATCAAATCTCACAATCTGGGTTCTTACTTGTTCAGACCAGTCCTCACCATGTAGAACCATGTTTAGTGTCAATCTATCTAACTTAACATTTTAATGATATTGCTTTAGGGTTATACTCAATTTTGTTATATATATATATATATATTGTAATTACTTATATCCATACAGGCTGATGCAGCAATAAAACCTGCAATCTTTAATCATGTTGAAACATGGTAAAATATTGGTGATATGGGCAGATTGTAGCCAAATTGCATCTGGAAGTGAAATACGTGCGCACACATACAGTATGTTGTGTAGTGTGAATGCAAATGACTGAGGGTCTGCTTTGTCAACTTTGTACGTATAACACCCATACACCCAAACAACTCAAACAAGTCGGTACATGAAATGAGGTTGCAAAAAGCTCCCACAATCCAGTCCTCTCATCAAAACACCAATTAAGGTACATCTGGATTCAGGACATTTGGGCTTACTGTGTCCATGAGAGAGAAAAATGACGATGATGTTTAGAAAGAGATTCTGCTTTTTTTCTGCCTCAATTCTTCAGTGCTGTAATTTTGTCAAAATGCTATCAAATCTGTGAATGGGCATGTATTTAAGGATTAAAGCCAAGCAATTATGCTCCATTTCAATAAAGCACAGCTTATCAGAATTTAGCTATCAGCACAAAGTTCATTGGAAAAAGAATACATTGAAAATGCATTTAAATACATTACAGTGATTGTTCTCATGTACACAAGTACATGTTGGTGTTGCCCGCTTTCTGTTGATACTGTAAATGGTAAATGAACTGCATCAATACAGCATCTTCTTAGTCTTCCGACCACTCAAAACACTTTACACAACATGTCAACATTCACCATTTCATACATACCGATGGCACAGCTTGGCGAGCAATATGGGGTTCAGTATCTTGCCCGAGGCCCCTTCGACTTGTGGAGTAAAAGAGCTGAGGATCAAACCACCGATCCTCCTGAACCCAGCCTCCCCATATAAATAAGTTAACTCACTCTCACTGTACTGTCTGTTTCAGATCGCCTGTTCTACATCTACACATCAGGAACCACTGGGATGCCGAAAGCTGCTATTGTTGTGCACAGCAGGTAGGAAGGAGCCGTGCAGCAAACTACCAGACACACAGGAATTGCAGCTGTTCTTTGTGTTGATCCATGTAGCTGTCATGTGTTGTATAAACACTGTTAAAAGAGAATGGGAGAGAAGTGCATGAAACTGTTATTTGTTTTAACCCTTATCACATTACTCATCTTACTCTGACTTTCAGGTACTACCGCATGGCAGCTTTGGTGTATTATGGCTTCAGGATGACATCAGATGACGTGTTGTATGATTGCCTTCCACTCTACCACTCTGCAGGTAAGTGTGTGTGTGTGTGTGTGTGTGTGTGTGTGTGTGTGTGTGTGTGTGTGTGTGTGTGTGTGTGTGTGTGTGTGTGTGTGTGTGTGTGTGTGTGTGTGTGTGTGTGTGTGTGTGTGTGTGTGTGTGTGTGTGTGTGTGTGTGTGTGTAGATTCAAGGTTACATTATACATATGCAACTTATCCTCATGTCAGGAAGGACATTTGCTCTTGTTCCTCCATTCGGTGTAATTCCTGATTTTCCCAATATTGTGATTTGTACTTTATTTAGCAGATCATAAATATTGAAAATATAAAAAAGAAAAACCACACCAATATTCATCCTCCAATTTTAGAACAATTAACAGGAGTCATGTGGACATAATGTCACAGACAAACAAAGACTTAGAATGTTTATGTGCTGTTCATTATTCTTATTAAATAAGAAGTTGCACAGTGGTTTCTTAAAATTATATGTCTCAGCTGGCGTTCTTATGGTTCTGACGACTCATATTTGTTTGTCCACAGGTAATGTTGTGGGAGTGGGCCAGTGTTTAATACACGGCATGACTGTAGTCATCAGAAAGAAGTTCTCTGCCTCGCGTTTCTGGGACGACTGTGTCAAATACAACTGCACTGTAAGTCTTCTCTACACATTGAGTGGGCAGAGGAGCACACACACAATCTCACTGTGTTGCTGAAAAGACATCTTACTTGTCATTTTGTATAAAAGATAATCTCATTTGATGTTTGATGATTTGATGTTATTTCCCAGTTAAGCTCTTTTAAATCCCTTTTTCAAGCATTGTATTAAATCAATAATTGGCTTAGATATGTCTCTGTTCTGTTTCATAACTACACTTCACTTTATCTCTCACCTACATCTCCCTCCTTCCCACTTTAGATTGTACAGTACATAGGTGAGATCTGCCGGTACTTGCTGAACCAGCCAATTCGAGACACGGAGAGGCAGCATCCGGTGCGCATGGCACTGGGCAACGGCCTGCGTCAGTCCATATGGGAGGAGTTCATGAACCGCTTCAATATCCCACAGATCGCAGAGTTCTACGGAGCCACAGAGTGCAACTGCAGCCTGGGCAACTTCGATAACAAGGTGGGAATGTGCGCTGCAGCAAAATGATGAAAATAGCTCAGAAATCCTCTTCATGTAAAGTGCTTTTTTGTTTTAAAAATGTGCTATTTTCTCAGTTTTGGTAGCTTCTCATTAATATAACACAACACACTGCACTCTCACTTGCCATGCATTTGGCTTGACAGCCTGGAGATCAAATGGAAAGAAACATAATTAATCAATAGAATGTAATATTTGGCTCAGGAGTTGTTTTTGCCATCATTGCAAATCACTGGAATTGGTCTCTGTTTCACTTTCCTCACCACACTCAAAGCTTTGCGGTTGTTATTTTTCCATCCATTCTCCAGGTTGGAGCGTGTGGCTTCAACAGTCAGATTCTACCCTACATCTACCCCATCAGACTGGTGAGGGTGGATGAAGAGACCATGGAGCTCATTAGAGGACCTGATGGCGTCTGCATTCCCTGCAAACCTGGTAGGTTTCCTGTATACGTGTGCATCACTATATGCATATTGCAAAAAAAAATGTCAGACTTTGCTGGCTGAACACTCAGCTTGTAGGTTAATACGCTCACATCTGGGCTTCCATTGTTGTGTTCATCAGAGAGCAAGAGAGCCTGCAATCAAAGCAAGAGAGCCTGCAATCAATCAAAATTGTAGCGTAGCATTGAGTTTATAATGTATAGCTGTTTTTCTCATATGGACTCTGGACAATGTGTTGAGAATTAGGTGCGACATTTTCTGGAGTCACCCTTTCATACATGTAACACACAGCATGAGATCGTCCATGTCAGACGCCCTCACACCCACTGGAAATACTCCATTTGGTTCAGGAGGCAGCATATAATGCAACAAGTATGCTGCGGTTGTAATTCTGCATTTTTCAACTTTTCACCAGAACTAAAACTGCTTTTATTTCACGAGAAATCACAGGAGAAATCCCTCCCTTTAGCGCTAGCTTCACAGCAGAGTGTTCAGGCTCAGTCAAAACAGTGTAGCTTAGCTGGCTGCGTTATCCAGCGCCAGCCTCACATGTAAATAGTGGCTGTGGATGAGAGTACAGTTAAATAATGGAATTCAAAGACGCTGTATTTAAGTTTATGTTTTTATTGCTCAGTTGTTTGATAAACCGCTTTTACAGTCTCCCTTACTGCTGGACTTTGTTGCACTTGCAGCAGCGAGCAGTTGTAGCCCACTCGCTCGCTGTGAATTCTCCAGAGAATTCACTGCTGGATTCATACATTGTCTCAATCAGCCATTACACAGACTTTGAACTAAGGATCGGACAGGCTGAAGTCTGTTTTAATGTCTGGTGTGACTCATTCGGACATTTACGTTCACACATACAGCTCCCCCGAGTAATGTCCGGAAAATTTCAGGGTTGTAGCGCATGTGTGAAAGCACCTCATGTGATGCATTGTAGACATGCAGACACTCACCCCTGAAACCCCTGATAGAGCTCAAACAATCCACTTTGTGTTGTGAAAATGGCCATTTGATTTCTAATGAATGCCACACAAATCCCTCTGTTCTCACACACACACATTATCTCACTCTTTCTCTCTCTCGTTCTCTCTAGGCGAGCCTGGCCAGCTAGTCGGCAGGATCATTCAGAATGACCCCCTTCGGAGGTTTGACGGCTATGTCAACCAAACAGCGACCAGCAAGAAGATTGCTCAAAGTGTCTTTAAGAAGGGAGACACTGCCTATCTCTCTGGTCAGTCTCTCACACACACACACACACACAAACACACACACACACACACACACATATACATATACATATATATTGAAATACTTATCTTGTTCCATGCTGACTGAATTGAGGGAATTATTTTTAACCCCCTGCTCTCACCAGGTGACGTGCTGGTCATGGATGAATGTGGTCACATGTTTTTCAAGGACCGAACAGGAGACACTTTCCGCTGGAAAGGAGAGAATGTCTCAACCACTGAGGTGGAGGGGACTCTCAGCAGGCTGCTAGACATGAAAGATGTAGTTGTATACGGAGTAGAAGTACCAGGTAAAATCTTTCAGCATACATGTGTGAATATTTGCCTCGTTTGAGATTAAAGCGACATTCCTCAATTCCTATTCAAAAAAGTTGTTTACATTTACATTTTGTCATTTGACACCTTTATCCAAAGCGACTTACAAGAGAGGCAAGACAGGAATTTGACAACTGCATAAGAAACACCATAAACAAGAAAGAAGTGCAACAAAGCACAGCCTCTTGGGACAACATTACCAAATATGTAAAAGTCAGGACACCATGTTCACGATCCAATGCAACAGCCAAAGTTTACAGTATTTAGTTATGCAGACACTGGCAGGGAGGAGCTGATTATTCTGTGGCAGATTTTTCGTGCCCCCTGGACTTATGGCATTGTATTGAGAGATGAACACTATAAATAAATTATGACAAGAGACACTCTTTGAAAATGTTCAGTCAAAGGTATTACTGCTGATGTATGTTGACTTAATATGACATGAAATTAATTATACTATAATGAAATGTCATCAGTCATTAAGCAGAGCTGTCGTCGAGGCTCTGCAGTCTGAATGACATGAAAGACAAATCACAGATGCCCCTTTCCTGTTGCTGTTAGATGTAGAAGTAAATGAATACTGCCAGACAACTCTTTTTTTTAAAGCAGTAGCTTACAGTACTACATGCGTATGAAGGGGAAGTGTGCAAGTGAGATACTTTTGGCATAAATACACACACGTCTTACCATAAACTAAAACATACACTTGTTTCTGTTTGCGTAGGAGCGGAGGGAAAAGCTGGAATGGCAGCTATCGCTGATCCATCTCACTCCACTGACCTGGAGAAGTTTGTGAAGGACATGGACAAGGCTCTCCCTCCGTATGCCAGACCTGTCTTCCTCCGTTTCCTGCCAGAGGTTAATAAGACAGGTAAAGCGCTCTATTCACTGCTGTTTGTGTAAAACATTCAAACAATAACTGAGATTTTTAAATGAACATCGCTTTGATTTCTGTGCAATATGACAAAAAATTACAATTGGAGTTAAATCATGAAGTCCAAATTTCAGTTGACTATAAGGTATATATGACTTTATTATTGGGTTATTGTAAGCAAGTCTCAATAAGAAATTACATAAAGAAACACTTTTAATGTCTTCTGTCTTACTGGCACAGTTCGTTGGACATTTGACTGTCTTGACTTCAGCAATGATAAAGGTTAAATGTTTTGTATGAGAAATTAAGTGATGTTCTGTTCAGTATAATGTGGTGTGGTGGTTGCTCTTAGTGTTTTGAGAAATACACAAGCATTTCAGAAAAACTAATAGTTGTTGGACAACAATGGAATAAAGGAATAAGCTTCATTAAGCTCCTGATACACAGGCTTATTAGTAGAATCCGGTCATTGGTGTTTTTGGACTTTGCATAGGATTTGACGTGTGCAGTGCAGTAATTTTGAAACAGCTACGAGTTACTGTATTCTTTGTGTCTCTCCACCTCAGGAACCTTCAAGTTTCAGAAGACGGACTTGCGTCGGGACGGCTTTGACCCAACTGTGGTGTCAGATAGACTGTACTTCCTGGATTCCAGCAGAGCACGCTACGTGCAGGTGGACGAGGAGAATTACCGCTCCATACTGTCAGGGAAGCACAAATTGTGATGACCAGGCTGACCACTACATCCACACATGTACACGTAGACACACACACACACACAGATACAGAAAAGAAGACAATATTGTGCGACAAGGATAGCAGACAGCAGGACCCTTTCCCCATACACACAAATAAAAAGTAATAGCCATACACACTCCGACTCAAATGCCAACACATTTACACACACACACAGACACACACGCACACACACGCACTCATTGTACTCCCAAAACCACTTTGCTCTTTGATCCCTAAAACCAGACTTATGCACGCCACAAACAGACACACACACAGCACCACTCCATCCATCCCTCCCGAAATCTCCCCAGCAACTCCTCTCGCTACCTCAGCAAACACAGAGAGAGGCACAAACCCAGTTACCAGATCTATTCAGTAACTTAAAACCACCCGTCAAGGCCGCATATACCCCCAGTGCACACACCTGTCCATACTGGTATATCAAACCAGATATTTTGCTGGCAGGGGGGGGGGGGCATACCACCAATGGGAGGGATGAGGAATGCAGGCTGCCTGGCATCTAGAATGCAAAAACTTGAATCTACGGATAACCACAAACTTGATGAACGCTCAAGAGGAACATGGATCAGTGAGTGGGACACGTGTGGGACCCATGAGGACCTAAACTGTCTCTCTGTTAGAGACTGGAGTTTCTACCGATGACTTGACCTGCACAATTAGCCAGCAGCGACAAACCTATGTGACAGCTACATCTGTCGTGATCTCTCTAGTCTCCTAGTCTTTATTTCGACTCCTCTTTGCCACAAAGAGTTTGAGTTGTTTTTGTAAGGGAACAATGTAAGGATATGAGGGATTTTTGGAAAGCCTTCGACATGTAAAATTAAATGACACCAGTGGTTGAAGATGTACTTTTAAGTGCAATAGGGCTCCAGTGTTTGCAGTGCAATAATCAGCCACGCCACACAAGCGCTGATGTAAAACAAAGCTTTTCTATTTAAATATGTCTGCATCACACCAAATATATTTAAGTTGTAGTGCTTGTTTACATATTTAAGAAAAGTTTTAGCTATTTATGTAATTGTTCTAAGCTTTCTTTTTTCTTTTTCTCTTTTAATGCTGATGTATCAGGTTTTTTTCTGCTTTATGTGTATCCAAATATGTGCTACAGTAGCTCTCAGAGTCCTCAAAAATGAAGTTGCAGCATGCATTTTATATCAGCTGCTAGAACACAAAGTGATCTGACTGATTCAACCCTGGACTAATTACATGGGGCTATTTCCATAGGCACAGAGCTAATGTGCAGCGTGGTTTTGGGGCTGTATTGTGCAGGTTTTGTCCTAAAAGGTAGACTTCACCTATAGTAGAGGTGTGTGTGTGTATTATTCTGAAACATATGAAGAGGAATTGACTGAAGCAAAAGCAGCACCCAATCGCCCGATGTGGAGCGAGGACTTTGTGTTTTCAACAATACTCTGGTGCTAAAGAGGGATGTTCTGCCACGTTCAAGAGAGCCGCAAGATCCAAAGATTTAAATGGTTGGAGTAGGGAAACTGGAACGGAGGAAGATGCGTCGAAATAGAGCAGTAGAAGAAGAGAAAATGTTGACAGGTGTCATCGATGTTTTGTCTGTTGTTTTTGCAGTACAGTATCTGTCATCAGAGGTTGTAGCAGCATGAATGAGCATCATCAACCACAAGCAGAGCACTGTGCCTTACTGTGAGTTCACCTCCCAGATTCACAGGCCCTGGCCCACAGACACAGCAGTGTCTGATACAGCATGTATTTTACCTTCACGTTCTTCATTCAGCTTCTATCTTCCATTATCTCTTTTGTTTTTCTGAGTTCTCCGTCGTCGTAGCCTCACAAAGGTTGCCTAAATCTCTTGGGAGCTGCGGGAAAACCAAAATTTGCGAGGCTACTGTGATGGCTTTTTCCAGGACTCTATCCTTCTCACCTGCTTTCCTTTCAGCCTCTTCCACTCCTTACTTATTCCTGAATTTGTTGTCTAGCCGTGTGTTTTAGATATGTTTCGCCCAAGTTTCCATCTGCTCAGCATCTTTTACTTTAAGCCTTTATCGTCTCTCTGCCAAGCACCCCCTTCATTTCCACCAAACCAACTCCGCCCTGTTTTATTCTTCATTTTCTCTTTCTGACCGTGGCCCTCAATCCTTCCTCAAGCAGGCCCCTCTGTTTGACCCCCTCTCTCTCTCTCTGTCAAATAACTGAGCCGCGTCTTCTGCCATGTCTGCTTCATCTCGCTCAGCTCACATTGATTCAGACAATGGTTAAATTTTTAAAAAGACAGTAGTTGAATACATTTCAAATGATTTCCTGATTGACGTTCGTTATGTGTTCAATTAAGTATACTGGAGGGAATTTTTCCACTTTTTTCAGATTGTTCAGGAGGTCGAATTACTTCAATCTCCAACTACACACTCAAAAAGAAAAAAAGTTTTGCAAATATTCTTTGCTTATGTGTGTCGTGTGTAGTCTGCCATCCCCCTGTGACTTTTTCTTACAGTACCTTTTACAGCTGACCACATCCCAGGTCGCCTACAGTGCAGCCAGTCATTTGAGCTCTGGCTGTAATGTAGAGGACATATTACTCATAACATTAATTGTGGCGATGCCTAGGCTGCTTTGTTTTCTGCAGACTGAATCTCACTTACTTTTAAACAGCTTTTTTCTTGCACTGATTGACACAGTTGACCTTGGCAGCTTCAGTTTGCTGTCACCTATCATCTCCCATGTTTTGGGAGTTTTACAAAAATGAACAACAAAGCTGTTTGATGGAAGTTGAGATTCATCCATTCCTCCTCTGTGGTCTTAGTTCAAAGAATTTGTCTCTGTCACTTGTATTTATTCTTTAATGATGAGTGTGATTTGTTCTCATGAGTGTCTGAAAGGCAAACGAGTGACCAACAGTGATGATGATGATGATGATAATGTTGTAAAGTGTGATTTACGTATTCAAGGTAATACTTGGCTGTTATGATGCTTCTGACTGAGGGTTGAACTTGTCAACCCTGACCACCAGGGGGCGCGTGACTAAACAGCCCCACAGCAGAGCACTCTGAAAAAGAAGTTTCCATTTTCTTTTCTTTTTTTAATGAGCTTAAATTATTCTTTTTGAAGAACTGTTAATTATACTTTGATTGTTTCACTGCTGTTTGTGTTTGATTTTGTTTTTTTTTGTGTGAAATCATAGCTTTGTGATTTTTGATATAAAAGGGGGATTCATGTGTGAGTGGATGACAATCTAAAGCAGCCATCAGAGTCAAATTGTACCTTCATAAAAGACACTATTATCCAGCCGGGGATCTTTTATGAATGAAACTGGCTGGGAGCCAATTTTCCATTTCCCAGTTAATAAATACTGTTTTAAGAAGCAGATGACAAACCAGATAAGTCAATGTAAAAAACATAAAACAGCTGAAGGCCTGCAGGAAGTCATGGGGCTGTGGGACAGGGTGTGTTGAGGTTTTGACTCACCAGTTTGACCAGATGGGGGTGCTGCTTCCTCACCAATAATTAAAACCTTTTCAGATATGGTGACGCACACAGGTTTCCAAATGATTGTTTCACAATGCAGTCATTGGATGACTAATAAAAGGGCCTAATGACTACAAGTGAAACTACTGTAGATCAACGTATGTATTGCTCAAAATGAAACCTTACATGATTTATGATAAGTGTGGACCACACACATTTGTAAACTGATTTAAGTGTGGCCTGTGGATATTGGAATGAGTAAAACTGTTGACCCTTTCAAATTTTCTCATTTAAGATGTAACAGACTGATTTCCCAGGTCTTCTACATATGTTTATATTAGTATTTGATAGATTAAACAATACTGCAACAGATTAAACTGATTTAATGCCAGCCCCTCATACTCCCAGACAGTAAATATATATAGCCAGTCTGTATTGATTGATCTGACTATAAGTTTATTCAGCTCATGTCATTTTTCAGACAAAAATCAAAAAGTTTCAAAGTGACCAATATTCATGAGAAAGCCTCAGAGGCATCAAGCTGTCACTAGTCCTCCCAGCTTATCCTGACATTTGCGAAGATAACCAGAGTCTCTGATTGTGAAGCACCTCTACGGTCATAGTGACGCCTGTGACGATCGTGTGAGGGTCACCACACACCCGGCAGGCCACGCTGTAGATCACAAACTCAACACTTGTGTTTTATCACATTTACTGTATGTCTCTCTGGTCTCGCTGTCCCCCATGCCTCTGATCAATATTTCTGCTTTTTGCACTTTTTGTTTGTCTTTTTTCTCCCTGCCGTGATCCTCAGGAACATCAAGCAGTGCTAGAGAAGGAAACAAGTTTGTACACGTATGCCTATCTGTGTGAACGTTTTTTTATTATTATTATTATTATTTTATTGTGTCAATGCACAGGCGGCAGATCTCAGCTTGTGCAGAGTGTGTAGGAGGAGGTCTGTGAGGTGTGCTGTGTGTGTGAGACACAGACACACTGATGTCCTCTTGTCCACTGAAGGCTAGCTGTATACATCATGCATTTCAAGAAAATGAGATAAAAAGCAGTGCTGCAAATGGAAAATCATTATTAATAAAAAACTATTTAAATTGTTCACTTGGGCTCTGATTGTTGAACCACTTTCTTATGACTGAACTTAGGCCTGAGCCAGGAACTGACATTAGCAATATCTGGACTGTTTCAACACTAATAGCAGGCCATGTATACCAAAGATTGCGTTAAGCAGTTCACTCAAGGTTACACATCAGGCTTCCTGGAAGAGAAGTTCCAGGTAAAATTAATTGTCAAAATAGAATAGAATAGGGGTGGTTAACTGTTCAGGAGCCTGATAGCCCAGTAGAGGTGCTGGGGGTGGGGGTGGGTGGTTAACTGTTCAGGAGCCTGATAGCCCAGGGATAGAAAGTGTTTTTGAGCCGGTTTGTGCGGCTCTTCAGGACCCTGTATCTTCTGCCAGAGGGCAGAAGTTTGAAGAGGCCTTGGCCGGGGTGAGATGGGTCAGACAGGATCTTCCTTGCCCTGTTTAGCCCCCGAGAGTCTGCAATGTCCTCCAGGGAGGGCAGGGGGCAGCCAATGTTTTTTTGTGCCATCTTGATGACCCCCTGCAGGGCTTTTCTGTCCTTGGCTGTGCAGCCGGCATACCACACCGTGATGCAGTACGCCAGCACCGAGAAACCGGAAAGAAGAGACTCTCTCCACACAGACACTGTCTATCTGTAGTGGGGTGGGGTCCACTCTCTTCCTCCTCCAGTCCATCAGCATCTCCTTGGTTTTGCTAGTGTTCAGCAACAGGTTGTTTGCTGAACACCAGGCTACGAGCCTCTGGACCTCCTCCCTGTATGCTGTTTCGTCGTTGTCAGAGATGAGACCCACCACTGTAGTGTCGTCTGCGAACTTGACGATGATGTTAGAGTGGTGGGAGGAGACACAGTCATATGTGTATAAATCGTACAGGAAGGGGCTCAGCACACAGCCCTGAGGGGAGCCCGTGCTGAGTGTTAGGGTGGAGGATGTGTGGGGCCCAACCCTCACTGTCTGTGGGCGGTCCGTCAGGAAGCTGTTGATCCAGTCGCAGGTGTTTTATTTAAAATGAATGATTAACCATTTCATGTGATTCATAATGTTTTCAGATTAACTGACTGGAAAGTATGAACAGCACCTTTTAAGGCAGTCCAAAAATCAAGCAAACAGTTATTTCTAATTAACATACAATAGGAAACACATGCATATATTTTATTAATTACGGTATCAGGTTAGGATAAAAGACATGTACATCCAGTATATCTTCGGTTCCTACAAGCCTTCGTCAGAGTTTATTTCAAAGAACTCGTACTCTAACAAGGACTGGTCTTGAATCTCCCTTTTAATAAAAATAATTTCCCACTCCATCCAAAAATCACCCACAAATTTTAGAGGAAACAGGAATTGAGCTAGACCGAGCAACATCTCTAAAAAGAAACTCAACAGTGGGTTCTTGTTCTCATGTCCTGGAAGCCCACCACTTTCAACATAGATCGTATGTTCTGTACATTCATTCACTCTCCTCACTGTTGGCCTATTTTTAACATTTGCACAGCCCACAACATCAATTACAGCCTCAGTCCTAAATTTAGTAAAGGCTAATACTCAGAAATACAAAGTACTGTAGATTTTAAAAGCTCCTACATCATTAACCTTTTAATTATCAGGTTTACTTAATCTGTGAACTTGTTAATGAATGCCATTTTGAGCAATTTAACTTTTAAACTACTTTTTTGTCATTTTTGATAGAAAGAAAGAAACCAGAACGAAAGAAGAAAGCAGAACCTAAAAGTATGTACGTGTACACGTACTTACCAATTCATGAGAAAATTATTCTTATTCTTATGATGATGATTATTCTTATGACATACTGAAACCAAGGATAATGAAAGTGGAACTTAAAAGGAGTTTCAAAATGAACCTGTGATAATCTTCTTTAGCAAGAACAAATGACTCATTTCACATAATTGGTGTGTATGAATTTGGTCATAATCCTGACCAGCATTTCTGTTATTCTGTGAACTTATTTAATATGCAAATATGAAACAGTTCAAGCCAGCATGAAGCCAGTATCCTCCCATAAGATCGTGACACTGAAAACCAATGTTATGTTCTCAGATGTCCATATCTGATATATATGGTGGGCTACTTGTTTGGAGACAAAAGTAACAGATGTCATCAGGTTTCTTTTTCTTGACTTGTTTCATTGCGGTACAAGATCTTGTGAGTTCAGCAGTGTGTTTGTTCTCATGAGGACTACACTTGAGTCATCTGATCATCATAAACCACAAGCATGACATATTGCTGTACCTATGGGAAGTGAAGTCTAAATCTGGCTTGTTTTGGAATCACACATCTTCAACACTTGGCTACTGTGACTGATCCTCAGCAATGATTGGCTGACAACTAGGTGGGTGGATCAGGAGAAAAACAAACATTGCCACAGCCTTTGCCACTCAGTACCTGTCTGTCTGTCTTTCGACTGCTCTCAGTAAATTGTGGGCTCAGGTCAGATACCCTCTCTCAACCTTTCAGCTCACCTCGCCCCTTCGTTTCTCTTCGCAGCCATGAGGACCACAGTGGCCGCTGTTGTCATGGTGATGTCGTGCTTGATTATGGTGCATGCAGACGTGAAGCCACAGAAAGATTTCTCCCTGCAGAAGGTAAGATGGACATACATGCCTCCTATTATGTTTGTTTTGAAGTATGAATTTATTTAAATTAAGGAGGTTCAGATCTCAATATTTGTTCTTTATGTAGTGACTCCAATGGTGAGGGAACACTCTGTGTGTGTGTGTGTGTGTGGGTGTGTGTACTCAAAGTTGGAGAACAGCTACTCACTTTGACCCAAAACAAACAAATATGGGTTTAAGTCTCACCCCAGCACTGGGAGGCAAGTCACAAATTGTTATGATTAGAAAAATTGTGAATCCTTATTTGCCTGGTTCCTGAAAATGCGAGAGGTTGAGAGAGGTCAGTTTGACATTTCCCGTGGTAAATACGCCATGAGAAACATCTTGAAAAAGGAAGATCTTCATTTGTTTCCTGCTATTTATCCTAGAAATGTTTTCTTGGGGATTGTTCCATATTAATCAGAAGTACTATTACTTTCCAATCTGGTGTGAGTTAATGTGAAATGTCAGATAAAACCCAAACTCAGCTTTTCTTCTTTTAATTATTTTTACCGTAAAGTTCCCGTACGTGCAAACTTTATCTACAAAGCCTAAAGTAACTCAAAGAAAATGCAGCATCAGGAAAAAAGTTTATCAGTTATATAAAGCAGCTTTGTTATTGTAGTCAGGTTGTTCCTTCGGGTATCAACATTCACAGTCCCTTCATCCAGTCTGTGTCATAAAGGATGTGACTTCAGATATGATGAAATTATGTGGTTAACAGCAGTGTTTGCAGCGTGGTACAAATACAACTCTCTTGTTTTCCCACTGGAGCAATCAATATTAAGATTGCACACACTTAAAATGTATGTAAGAAAGAAGAATGAGAAAAAAAGAAATTGATCTTTTTATCCACGCCTCTGCTTGGTGACAGGTGGAAACTGATTATATAGATAGTTTTTTAAAAAGTTGAAATGCACATTAAAGGATAAGTCTAATGATATTCTATATTTTTCTTTAATGACAACAAATATAAATCTTAACCAACAAAATGATCTTTCTAAAAAAAATATTGCCTGTGTTCCTAGAGCCCTATACATTATTTCCAAAAACATCAAAAACAAACGGGTAACGTGTTCTTTCATTACGATAAACATTGACCGTTTTGAGTCATTTCAGTCATTTCCACATACATACATACACCCCCTTGCTATCTTAAATACTCACTATCACACCCAATCTGTGGCTGAAAATAGTCCCTAAACACTATTTACCTCTGTTTAATTAGCCATAGCAAAAAAAAGTAGAGTGCCTGGCTGTTTTGCCTTCATAGATTAATTTGCAGTTAAATTGCATGCATTCATCTAATAGTCCGTCTTTGTGTAAACTGCGTGCCTGCATGAATGTGTTTACGTGTTTTTGAGTATCACAAACAAAGTTAGCAAAACAGTCAGAGCCCAAGATTTTTAATATGTAAACTTACATTTGAGTGCTTTTGCGTGTGTGTGTGTGTGTGTGTGTGTGTGTGTGTGTGTGTGTGTGTGTGTGTGTGTGTGTGTGTGTGTGTGTGTGTGTGTGTGTGTGTGTGTGTGTGTGTTCAGTTTGCAGGGAAATGGTACCGTGTGGGCCTGGCCTACGACTCTCCACGTTTTGCCCCGTACAGAGACAGAATAAAGGCCTCCATGGGCTTGATCACACCGCTAGCAAACGGCAACGTTAACCTCACAATGTGGGATATCACGTAAGTCTATGTGTGTGTGTGTGAGATGTGTCTAAGTACTATATGTGAACACAATGTATACTTGAGATTTTACAGTGCAGGCAAGTGCATGTTTGTATGGGTGGCCTAAAATGTGTGAGATGTGCTTGTCAAAGAGGAGAGGAGAACAGGCAGAAGACATATTGAGTGAAGTTTGTTTCTTCTATGTGCTTCAGACCTTTGGGTTGTCAGAGTAAGATGTACCAGTATGAGAAGACTACCGTACCTGGACAGTTCAACTACTTCAGCACACGTAAGTCTCTGCTCACCTCTGATCTGACTCATCACCTTCCCAAGAGAGAACTTGTTATTGAAGCTGAGAGAAAGAGACAAGAAGTAATGTTTGATAAGCTTTGTGACATTCCTTTCCCCCTGATAAACCAATATAAATATTTGACTGGCATTCATTCAGAGTCAGCAGCAGTAGAACAAGTTTCTCGATCAGCAAGAATATGAGCAAACAACCACACACACATACACACACACACACACACACACACACAACCACAACCACACTGAGCACAGGGACTGAGGCCACAGTGTTCGGTCAGAACATGTGACAAATTGTTCCTAAGTGTCATAAAAATGTAGGAACAGAAACCAAAGCTAAGCATAAATATACCTTTTTATTTACTCCCCCAAAAAATGAAACAAGCATGTATGTAGAGTGTTGATTTAGTTGGAATATATTTGGTGCATTTTAGTGCATTTAGTTTGTTTTGACTTGATGTCAACCTTTAAAACAATTGTACAGCACTTTGAGATTGTCCTTTCTAAAATTATAAGATTTAAGATTATAATACATTACAGTGCATCACATCTATATTTCTGCTACATTTATTAATACTTTTTAAGCTTTTATATTTTACTTTTGTCCTTTTCCACAGCATATATTATATAATGTACACATTTATTGCATATTTGAACATATTTGTATACATTGTATTTACAAATATAATGTGTATATTTATTATGTGCATATTTTTTTGGGATATCTTAATTTATGTAAAATATATTTCTTATATGTTCTTATATATACAGTAGGGTCCAAAATGGTGAGATCACTTTCCCATTTTGGACCCTACTGTATCGTGCCAATTGTTGGTTCTTCTGCTTTACAGATTTCACTAATTGTTCTACATCTCCCATTTTTTCTGGTTAATACTGAATACCAAGAAGTGTCTCATTTCTGTGTTGTGTTTTCTGTCAGGCCATAACATGGTGAAGGACATCACAGTGGTGGAGACGAACTACACCGAATACGCTCTGGTTCTCAAACACCAGGTCTTCAACAGAGAGTACACGCAGGTGGCACTTTACGGTGAGATGCACACACAAATACACACATGTTTATGTTAAATCTAAACGTGAGCTGCAGCTACATTGCAGAGTTGATAATGTTCATCACCATTCTGCCTGTTTGTATGTGTTTCTGTATGTGTGTGCAGGTCGCAATCAAAGAGTCAGAACTGACATCATTCAGAAGTTTAAAGCCTTTGCTCAGTCCCAGGGTTTCCCCAAAGAAGCTATTCTGACTCCACCTCCAGCAGGTAAAATAGAGGGAATACAGTACACAGTATGCAGACAAAGATAATGTGGATAATGTGAATTACCCTTAAGTTAACTAATTCATGTCTATATTATTCTCTGTCTACCAGAAAACTGCCCACCATCAGGATCTGGACGTCAGGTGAGTCTTTTTCCTTTTTAACGTGTGAAATCCAGAGTTAATTGTAGATTCCTTTCAAACTTATCTGTAATAATAGTTTCTGTATCCCCCTCCAGGTGTCCTAATGATGCTACAGCTTCCCAGTTTATTTTTTCTCCAGCATTGACTATGAAGTACATTCTCCAGAAACATCATCATTTTGGCTGCAAAGATGATAAATAAAAAACATTACTTATGGATTTTGTACACCATCCCCTTTTATGTAGAGATTTACATTATTTTCATAGTTCTGCTGTTTCACATTTAAATAAACAAAATTAACCTCCAGGTTGTATGTGTGTACCTATTCATAAGCTTTTGAAATCACAGGCTACATTCAAATATACTGTGCATGTTAACATTTTATTTAATCATCAAGCACTTTACAGAAAAAGACTTTCATTGTGGTAACTTGTTTTTGGCCATTTGACCAAATATATATATATATATATAAACTATAGAATTAAGTATTCACACAAACCTCAGACATAAATATGTTTACTCAGTCACTTGTGAGGACTTGCTTCCCTTTCCTGGACAAATGCAAATCCCTATAATGACTTGGTTTAAAGTAAAGGCAGCTGGTGGTTATGGTTAGGGTTACAGTAAGTTTCAAGGAAATTATTGTAAATGAGTGGGTGTGTGTGTGTGTGTGAGAGTGTGTGTGTGAGAGAGAGAGAGAGAGAGAGAGAGAGAGAGAGAGAGAGAGAGAGAGAGAGAGAGAGAGAGAGAGAGAGAGAGAGACTCTTTGTGCTGTCGCTCACTGAAAAGAAATGCAGTTGTGTGATGTGTAAATTAGATCCCAATTCTGACCACCAGGGGGCAGTTTTCACCAAACTATGAAATTGAATCCCTTCGTTTGTTACCTTAAATTCCTTTAATTTACCCATTAAGGTATTTTTCATGAGTTTTTAAGGAGACAATGAATGTGTTGAAATAAATTAAGGCATTTTTAATATAAAATAATATAATAATATATATTAATATTTTTTGCAAGCTTAAAGTCCCACAAAATAGACTTAAAAAAACTGGAAAAATCATCCCTTAAAAAGGTTTTAATCCTTAATTAAGGTGGAAATTCAAGGTTTTTTTTACCCTTTGAAACCCCTTAAATCATGCAAATAACCTCTTAAAAAAACCTTAATTCTTTTCAATTAATTAATTTATCCATACATTATCCCAATGTTTGGCGTGAACTCCTGAATTTTACATTAACGGCCCTTTTAACGCTACAAACTAGGTCATTATGTCATCATGTAATGTTTGGTTGTTTTTTCCAGATTTCCTAAAAATCCTTGCATGCATATAGGTGTCAGATTTCACCACATCCACATGTCTGCTGTTAACAAGGCCTATCCGCTTTTTGACTTTGCTGCCCTCCTGTGGCAGTATCAGGAAAGACAAGGTGGCAGAGAGCAATGCAGCCTTTTCTCTATTGACTATCAGCTGTTATAGTCTGACATGTATTGATTCCTTGTTTGTTTTAGCTTCAAATTCTGAAGTCCACTGTCTCACTGTGATTATTTGGACTGTTCGATCATTCGCCCTACAAACACACAATCACATGCACATCCTTTTGTGCACACACAAAAACACACACGAAGACACAGGAGAAATGTTGCTCTTTTACTTGTTTATTCTCTGCAAGAGATAGAGGTTGACAGTCAGGCTAGCAGGATGCAGAGAGCTGTGGTGTCTGTACTGGTCCTGCAATGGGCCTGGACCCTGAAAGGAATCCCTGTGCTCCCAGAAACTCATATCCTTGCACAGGAGAACTTTGATTTGGGCCAGGTGAGTTGCTCAAATACTGGTTTGATCATTTTATTTATTTCAGACAAATGTGACCAGGATTTCGGTTGCCATGGCTTTCCCATTCCCCCTCTCCATCATTTCATCATGTATTCTTCCTAAAGAGTGCTCGACGAATAAGTATTTCTTCAGCTATCTGTAACTATACAACTTCATCATAGTCAACCACAAAGGTTGGTGAAATTTACCCACTGTGACACCTTTGAAACAATTGTGTCATGCTGACCAACCATTATTTAAAACTATCTCTAGAGTGTAGGATGCTTTTATGTCAGATGCTTTTTTTTTACTAGTACCTGACATGGACACATTCAGTCTTAAAATGGAGAAAGAACTGGGAATAGATCTGGATGGGGAACTATAGGGTGACCAAAATGATGTCACATCTACTTTAAACTCAAGATATGGACCACTGAGTGGCCTCACTGGAGCAGGTGGGGTTAAGGGCCTTGTTCAAGGTGATGGTAATGAGGGAGGGGCAAGCACTGCTTCATCACTTTCCCACCTAGATTTATCCTTCCGGTCCGACCCTCGGCTGACAACCTTTAGGCCACCACTGCCTCTCTCAACCCTATTCAGTATTCATTGTTATGTTTTTCTGTTGGACCTGGATTTGTCTACAGGATAACTTTATTAACTTCAGCCTTAGAAATAGTCATGCTATAAGGCTCACAGAAATGTTGCTGAATGCAATGGCTGTTGCTAAAAAAGCATATTGTCTTAAAATGGAAATCAGATGCCCCCCTCCAAACTGGAATGTGAAATTAATCTGTGTATATCCCCAAAGAAAATAACTCACTAGTTGAGGAATAAAATATTTTATATGATATAAAACCCTTGATTATTCTGAAAACATCCCATTACACCAGGTGGATTGTGCTTCTGTATAGTCTTCCTGTATTGAGGATGTGCTTGCCCATGTGACACTAGAAGTGAGACTGTTTGTTGTCACTGTGGACAGCACCTATTTGTAATCTTAATTTTTTGTTGTCCTGTTGATTTGCTGTTTATATACTGGTTGTTATTGTGTTTGGTTTTGAAAGAGAAAGACAAAAGAGTATCTAATTATTATTTCACAACTAAGTTTGACACTTTTCTCTCTTTAATAACATGTTTTCAACAAGTGAAATTATTGTTATCAACTAGTCAAATTGACATTTTCTTGTATAACGTGATTTCACCAGCTCTCCTTTGAGATGCTTTTGAGCCTTGTAATAACCACTGAACTAATTCAACTTGGAATGGAAATGATCACTAATACTCTCTGTTGAACAATAGAATATCAAAGTATTACGTTGTATCACAAGTTCTGAGGTTGCTTTTATGACTGCACATTAATCCATATGGAAGTGAATAGTCTTGTGTTCCTTGCAGTTCATGGGGAAGTGGTATGAAGTAGCAGTGGTTTCCACCTGTCCTTACTACATGCAGCGTAAGAGAGGAAACCCTGTCATTGTTACATTGGAGCTAAAACATGTTGCTTCTCAGGGCAACTTCACAATGACGGCCACTAATTTAAGGTCAGACTCACATGCACATACATGCACACGAACACACACACACACACAAACACACACACACACACACACACAACACAGGTTATACTAAGTATGACATGTTTTAAATTGTGTGTGTGTGTGTGTGTGTGTGTGTGTGTGTGTGTGTGTGTGTGTGTGTGTGTGTGTGTGTGTGTGTGTGTGTGTGTGTGTGTGTGTGTGTGTGTGTGTGTGTGTGTGCGCGCGCCTGCCTGTAGGAATGGCTCATGTATACAAACATCCACAGTTTACGGTTTGACCAACACTCCAGGACGATTCTTCCACCACGTTGCAAGTATGCGTCATCCTTTTTTTGTCTAATTGCACATTCTATCCGTAAAATTCACACCATGTCAACAAGGTTTAAATTTGTCATGCAGCATATTAAGGACACTGTTTTCCCTGCAGGGTTCGGAGCTGATGTTGATTCCTTCGTGGTTCATACTAACTATGATGAGTTTGCGATGATGGTTCTGATGGGCACAGAGAGACCATTAGAAATTAAGACCACCACTGTGAAGCTCTATAGTAAGGGACCATTCTTAAATCTATTTTTCATCATGTCAAGTGTGCATGCATAGGTTTAGCCCATTTTTTATGTAATTGGTTTGCAATTTTATGATAACAGCAGAGTAGTCTGTGCTGTAACACAACAGAAATTCTGTCTTTCTCAGGTCGATCTATGGTTGTGAAAGATGCTGTGTTGGATGACTTCAAAACACTGGCCAGACAACAGGGAATGAGTGACGACACTATCATCAATAATCAGAACAAAGGTTCAGATGTACACACATTCATTACTCGCCTGGTCCTCCCTGAGACCATTTTTGTCTAATGTGTTGTGTGTGAAATCATCTCATGCTCATTTCCTTAAAGGCTGAAGGCATTTAATACATTTTTCTCAAGGCACACTGTGTTACAGCAAGAAAAGTACAAGTTTAACTTACAGGAGTAAAAATGGATGCATGTACAGTATATTGGCATTCATTCATTAAAATACAAATTAAAATATAACCCTTTCATTATATAACCTTATTATTGCATTGTGTAATTTCTGTTATTATCAATATTGCATATGATTAATATGCACATTTCTGTTTATTCCTTTATTGTAGTAACCACACACAGACAATACCAAGAAGAGTTTATTCATCAATAAATGAGGGGCATCTCAATGAGAGTGTGTTAACTGGATTCATTAACCCTTCAACATCATTCCTGTTCTTACCGGACAATCTGTGGAGAGTGCAGATACATTCTTGAAATCAGTTCCTTCTGATTTATTCATCTGTTATTAATAGGTCTCAAGTTTGGTATTCAGTAAGCCAGCACCTATTAACCAGTAAAAACACATTGTATTTGTTCTACAGTAATTGTAATTTGAGACAGAAGAAGAAAAAGCACTGGTAGCCTTTTTAAATATACAAGACAATTTTAATGATTGGTTGCTTTTTCCTGCACCTCCAGTGATTATAGTTTTATATTTACAAAATCCTGACTTGTACCTAAACAATTAAAAATGTGAATCCAGAAATATAACTCTTCATATAAAAAATACCTCAATCTGTGAAGTTTCATCCAACAGAACAAACAGAAAATTACTTTTTTTCTCTTTGTTTGCAAGTTTACCAGTAAAAAAAAAAAAGTTATGTATAAAAACCACAGTACTGCAGGGTAAAATATCATATATGTTACTTATTAGTCTCTCAGATCATCAAATGTATTGATTTGATGATGTTGCCAAAACTCTGAAGTCCAACATTTAAGCAGTCAGCTGCCCAGTCGAGTAAAAGAGACAAAGAAAGAGACGGAGAGGCAGAACTTTGCTCTTTTTCTTGTTTGTTTTTTACTTGGCTGTGGGAGTGAGTACATACGGGGGCCACAGCACACACACAACACAGGTCAATGCCCTGTCCCCCTTTGGAGAGATGAGGGGGGGGGGGGCAAAAACAGTGAGATTCAGTGTCTCAGTCCTCTCAGAGACTAGTGGACAGACAGGCTGATAAGATGCAGAAAACGGTGATCCCGATTTCTGTGCTGATCCTGGGATGGCTCTGGACCATCCAGGGTCTCCCTGTACTCCCAGAACCTCTCTACCCCCCGCAGGAGAACTTTAATCTGGCCCGGGTGAGTGACTGAGTTCAGTAATTGCAAAGTTGCATGCTATTCTTCCTCTTTTATGTGTAATATCCAGTACTTTTAAATGTATATTTTCTTCTCATTTCTGTATTTTTGTACTCTCTCCTTTCTGTAATTAAATTATTATTCTTAAGTCACTGCAGTCAGTGGAAAGCTTAAAATACATATATAATTAACCTAAAAATACAATTTTTGTATAAAATAGTAAATGCATATTTGTATATATTACATCTTATGGTTTCTATACATTAAATGTTGCAAAGCAGCCTTATTTATTTGTGTACAGCACCTTGTTTCAGCTGTGGTTGTTTTAAAGAGCTATATAAATAAAGTTGAGTTGAGTTGAGTTGAGTTGAAACACATAGATCAATTTCAGTTGCATACAGGCAACAAAATGTATTTTTCCTGGGAAATCCATCCCACTGAACTCTGCAAAGAGACTGATAAGTAAAGTACATTATAGAGGTCTGAGTGAGCGACCTTTACTAATGCCTCTCTCAAGCATTGAGTGTGAAGAGAAGTTTTTAAAAATATGTTTTGAAAATCTATGCAGTATTCTCTGATTTGGCTGATTGTTTCTGTTCCTTTCCTTCTTTTTGTATTAATGTGTTTTGGTTATAATTGTGACTTTTAGTTCAGTATGAGTTGTGGAAATTTTTGATCAACAGAGTGTAAAACACATAGTTTTTGTAATTCATTTATTATGTGAAGTACACATTTGTTTCGGTTTTTGGTTTGGTATACTAGACCAACAACCCTGTTTCTTTTATTTATACTTTATGTGAATTATGTCAATAAACTTTCAATTTATAAAGAATCATCTCTTCCAAACAGTTTTTGGGAACGTGGCATGATGTTGCCTTGGCAACTACATGTTCCCATATGCTTCGTCACAAGGGAGATGCAGCCATTGGCAAACTGATCCTGCAGAGAGGTACCACTGAGGGCAAACTCAAGATGACTCGAAAAGTACTCAGGTTTGTAAGCATGGCGCACACACACAAACATTTACACACAAACACACTTATGGAGAAAAATGTATCAGAATATATGATTCTTTAAGCTACAAATATCATTATTATATCATATGATGGATGTGATAATGCACACATAGGCTAATCTTGACATCAAACATTGACCAAAACCAAGTGTATGAAATCTAAAGTTGTCTGTGCCAACTATGTTATAAAGACACAAATACATTTTGTGTTTAGACAAGGAAGATGTAAGGAGGTCTCTGGGGACTATGAATTGACCTCCACCCCAGGACGACTCTACTACAATGATGCAAGTATGTCTGTCTCTCTCTCTCTGAATAATCTAGCAAGTGTTGCAGCTCTATCTTCTGTTGATGTTGTTATCCATGAGGAAGTACGATTATAATTATTCTCCCTATGTTCTTCTGCCTGCAGAGTGGGGGAAAGAAGTGGATGCCTATGTGGTTCACACAAACTACAATGAGTATGCGATAGTGATAATGAGCAAACAGAAATCATCAGGGGAAAAGAGCACCTCAGTGAAGCTTTACAGTGAGTGGACATGCTCCATGTACCTCAACATTTCATTATCTTTTTTTTCTGTTGTTTTGGTTTGCTCTTGAAAAGGCTTGACTGATATTTTCTGCACCATTTCAATCCAAATTTTGCTGAGTAAAACACAAAAAATAAACCAGTATATTTCATCATAATTTTAAGCGTAATTTTTGTCAGTTAATCAAACAAGTTTTATCAGTATTAGGATTTCCCCTAATTTATATTAAGATAGACCATCAATTCTGACCAGATTCTTTTTAATGTGTTAGCAACCCTTGATTACATGATGAAATTAATGATTTTTTTTTAAGTGAAAGTGATTATCAGGTGAGTATGTTCATTTTACTTATCCTTTACACCCTGTAAAAAAATGTCATTTACATCTACTTCAGCCTTATTGCTCTGTCCTCTTCAGGTAGGACCATGGAGGTGAGAGACACTGTGCTAGATGACTTCAAAACCCTGGTCAGACAACAGGGAATGGGTGATGACACCATTGTCATTAAAAAGAACAAAGGTACAGTACAGACACACAGATTATTATCACACACACATCTGCACTAACATGCCTCTTTATTTGAAACATTCATACATACTTTGAACGCCTGATGACTGCACACACACAGAGAGAGAGAGACAGAGAGAGAGAGAGAGAGAGAGAGAGAGAGAGAGAGAGAGAGAGAGAGAGAGAGAGAGAGAGAGAGAGAGAGAGAGAGAGAGAGAGAGAGAGAGAGAGAGAGAGAGAGATCAATCAAAAAGTGTGGCTGATAAATTATAATCGTCTTGCTGTAAAAGTTCAATGCAGTTCATGTATTTAGTGTCCCAGATGATAACAATCTTTTTTGCAGGAAGGTAGCCCATAAACATAAAACATAAACACAACAAAAACACCATAACACAACTGGATGATATGTTTTCATTAAATGTGTGTGCAGGTGACTGTGTTCCTGGAGAGCAGGTAGTAGAGTCGCCATCTCAGCCTGAGCCACAGGTACTTCAAATACATTTAATCAATCTAAACTAAATTCTCTTACCATGCATGTTTGGATTTCATTGACATTTAAACACAATGTATTAAATTCACCAATTTTCAATTCATATTATATTTCTAGTAGTAGTACATTTATATAGGAATGCCTAAAATAATACTACTAATAAACTTCTACAATATTATTTTTCTCATTGCAAAAATTGAGAATCTCAAACTAATTTCATGTTAACATGTTTTGTACAAATGAACATGAAAAACTGCAAAAACAACCCAGACAAACATCCTCCTTGCTTTCAGTGGAAGTGGTGAAAGAAGTATTATATTAATCATAATTTAAGAATCAAAACTAAAAAGCCATTGCTTGTCCTCAAATTAAACTACAGATATGTTACAACCATTTATGCAATGCTTACTGTATAGAAAAGGTAAAGAGTGTTAAATTAGTAATGCATTAATGTGTATTTTAATGTTGTTGCTTTAATGTTGACACACATCTATAACACGACACCTTTACAACAAATCTAATGTTGCAACTGTATAAAAAATATAGTTTCATATATTAGTAACTCCCTTTGTAAAATGTGATATCGATTAAATGATCAAGGAGTTACAGATTATGTGATGCTGTAAAAGAAACATCTATAATATTTGAAATACTGGGGTTCAGGTGCTTTGTATCTCTGACTGAGTCTGTCTGTGGCTGTAATACAGCGGATGAAGAGAAATGTGGAGATGGATGATGGGGGTTCTGGCGACACACCTCTGTTCAATGGTGCCGGTAAGATATCAGCTCACTCAGTACATTAATATCATACTGTCATACATTAAAATATAAATGTACAGCATAACACATTCCTGAAAATGAATGACTAAGATTTTAACTGATGGATATCTATCCCTCTTCTTTTTTCCCCTAAAATCTGTTTATTGATATTTTCCAAATAGAACAGATAGTCAATACAATAACATTTGGTCAATACAATAGTGATAAAGCAAAGGTGATGATGATAAAATCATAAAGTAATGGCTGTTGCCTGTCAAGATAGATTCTATAGGGCCTTACCTTTGTGGAGTGGATGCTGTGTACAATTTTGCACTAGATGCAGTCCATGTTTTGCACAGCTAGATGTGTTTTTATCAAGGGCATCCTCCCAAAGTTCCTTAGAGATCTCCTCTCCCAGGTCCACTTCCCAAAGTCCTTTAATGTAGTTTAAGGAAACTAGACATAGGGAATGAATGTGAGCATTGATATATGACATCAGTCCTTTTAGAGCAGGTACTGGCTTGAAGAACGTGTCCAATGGTGAATCAATGTGTAGGTTAGGAAACTGACAAGGAAACTTCTACGTACTACTCTTTAAAGATGGAGAAAAAGCATGATTTGCAGTTTTTAAGGTTTGGACACCAAAACAACATCTGAACTGATTCCAGAACTTCCTCTTTTTTTTTTTTTTTTTACTTTTCTCTCTGTAGAGGCTTGTGAAGCAGAACCAGACACAGGACCATGTTTTGGGATGAATGACCGGTACTACTACAACTCCACCTTGATGAGCTGCGAGATTTTCAAGTACGGAGGGTGTTTGGGCAACCAGAACAACTTTCAGACTGAGAGAGAGTGTCTGCAGAGATGTCGCACTGAGGGTGAGGAGGGACAAAGGACAAAACACGTCTAAATGCGGTATCAGATGATTAAACATAACATGCAATAATCAATGTTCTTGCACATTGCAAGTTTATTCTGTCAGTTTGGTTTTCATTTTTCTAACCTAAAAATAGCAATTTCTCCATGTTTAACTGCTGTCAGGGTTGTACTCAGGAGGATGTAGACTACCTCGCTGGCTTCCCGCTTGCCACATAGTGTTGACTCTGGTTGACGCCTTTTTTCCTCTTCAGTGGTATTTTGAAAAAAAGAAGCCCAACTGAAGCCTAACTGTCAACCAGAAGTCCTTTTATTGTTGCAGATGTGCACAGTCAGTAGTTCAACATAAAACTACAAAAATGAATGAAAAATATCCAAGCACCTGTGTTCTCTCTCCATAGCTGTGTGCCGTCTGCCCATGGCGGCCCAATCCTGCACAGGCCAGCCACCCATCTGGGCCTTTGACTCAACCAGTGGTCTGTGTGTGCCCTACAAATCGGGTTTCTGCCAGACCAATGCCAACAAGTTTTACACCAAGGCTGAGTGTGAGGAGTATTGCGGTGTGGTCAAAGACGGTGAGAGGACATCTGAAGATACAGACTTGTAAAACAGAAACAGTAGTACAGCTGTGCAAATTCCAAATGCAACACTAAAAAGCACACTACATCTCTATCCACATAAAGATGAAAGCATTTCATGTATTTTTGCTCTTTTACAGACCTCCTACTGACCTCCTGAGAGCAAAATGAGCAACATGAGGAAACACTGCTGCTCTTCTGAACTCATTATACAGAGATGCATCATGAACCAGCATCATAAAGAACACACTTAACAATATTACTTTGTCTCAGCACTCACAAAATGATGTGGTCTTATAACACAAAAACAAATAAAACAACTCATCACTCTGTTTTGGTTGATGTTTATTGTGTCTTGATTAGAGTAAAGTAACTGTAGAAGAGGCTGCAGTCCTAAAATTGATGAACTGATAAAGTGACATTTCATTTATCTGTGTCAGACGCATGATTGAGTATGTTTTTTTTTAAGTGGTTCTGATTCAAAGCTTTGTACACAGTTAAAGCTGTCAGGATGTTACACTGGAGCAATTTAACTGATTTACAATCACCAGGTATCCAAGAGGAAAACTCCAAATGAATGATAATATTGCTTTGTAACTTCAAATTGAGTAAATAAGCAACTGCTGGCTAACAAGTTTGCTGTGTTTTGTTCATTACTTGTTTAGCATTTATTAACAAAAATATTAATGAAACAGAAGCAAAGGTGAACCCCCAAAAAGTGAGCAAATATATGTAACAGGGAGAACGAAGAAACAAATCAAATGTGCAGCCATACAGCAGGCTGACAGCTGTTCTCTTGCTCATCATAATTGACCAGTGACTGGTCCTTCCTTTAAAATGCACAACCTGAATGCAACAAATTATACAAAATGTAATTTACAACAGTACAGTTTTATCATTCCTACCTCAACTGGACAGAGCTTAGTGACTCAGTGTTTAGTGCAACTAATGATGAAGACCTGTTGTCACTATCACTGCCCAACCATCATCACAACAGGACTGAAGCCCTTCAACAAAACATTGTAAAAAAAAAACCAAACTACTCAACTAATACTTCCTTTATTTACGTAACATGACCGATAAATCAACAGAAACACTGTAGCAAAATTAGTCTTTTAATACACAACATATTACTGGGGCACAGTGGAAAGGGAGAGGAGCCACCTTTTCATACTCCATAAAGCTAAGGAGAGCAGCAGAGCTGTTTGTTAGGTCATTACACATTGTTGTTATTTGACATATTTTCATTAGCAGAATGTTAATAATAGCTTTGTCTCAGCTTTTATCAGAAAAAAAATTCTCAGGAAAAACTTACAATATTTGATTTGTTACAAAACAGTGTAATCATCTTTTGATCCTGTTTGGGTGATCTACTAATTCAGTTCTGCTCCACAGAGCCAAACAGAGTAATGACTTATTTTATTGTTGATCTGTTGGGATATAACTTATAACATATTCTGTAAGTGATGACAAAAAATTATGATATTTATTTGATGTGCTGCTTTTGTGAAGTTGGTTCTTGTTGCATCTTTGTGTGATGAGTTCAGATGAGCAGCAAATGTTCACTCATTTCGCTCAGTTTGCCTTCAGGGAACAGGTTCTTCTGCACTGAATCTCAGTTGGCTATTGGAAGCAAAAAGGGAAAATACATTTAAATCATATTTGGTGGCGATTTAGTATGAATTTACATGAACACATACAGTATATCCAAACTGTACAGTGGGTGTATTTTTTATAAACATCAGTAACAATCAGCAGCATTTGTCAGCTATTAGTGCCCAGACAGTCAATGCTTAACCTCTGAAACTGTGTTTGCAACGACACTGAAGTCATACAGTATTTATTATGTATATGCCTGTATGTCTGTGAGCTGAACACTACTTTCATTGTTTATCAGAACATAATGTAAAATATGACCATATGCAAGTGGGATAATGTTCAAATATGTGAAACATGTTTTGTATTTTCGTCCTCACCTTTGGGGTGGCATTTTTTCATACACTGTCTCTCAGTTCTAAAGTTGTTCTGGTTTCCACTACATCCACCATAGACGAAGATTTCGCATCTCATTAAGGTGGAGTTGTAGAAGTAACGCATCTTACGTGCCTTACATGGTCCTGTCTCTGGTGCTTCTTTACAAACCTCTACAGCAAGAGAGAAAGGGAGATACAGAAAAGCTGCAACCACAAAATAACCAACACACAGTACAGTATATGTGACTAACTGAAACCGAAAACTGCAATGCAGCCTGATATGACCCACCTCTGAAGCAGTGTTGGCAAGTTAAACTCCTTATTAATAGTATTTATGAATTATGTAAACAAATCAAATTATAATAAGAAAAGAGTACCCTGTGAAGTAAATGTGTGAAACATGTTTTGTTTTTTCGTCCTCACCTTTAGAGTGACATCTCTTTAGACAATGTTTTTCAGTTAAAAAGTTGTTCTGGTTTCCACCACATCCTCCATAGATGAAGACTTGGCAGGTCATTGAGGTGGAGTTGTAGAAGTAACGTGGCTTTCGTGCCTTACATGGACCTGTCACTGGTGCTGCTGTACAGGTCTCTAAAGAAAGAGAGAGAGGGAGATACAGAAAATTGCAACCACAAAGTAACCAACATACAGTATATGTAACTAACTGAAACTGAAAACTGCAATGCAACCTAACATGACCCACCACTGAAGCAACGCTGGCAAGTTTAAGTCCTTATTATTGGAGTGTTTATAAATTATGTACACATGAGAGCAGCACAGTGCTTTGAATGTGAGTCAAATTATAATAAAAAAGGTACATATGGGGGAGAAAACAATAAAAAATGCAAAAGGGCATTACACTGACAATGAATGAGCAAGTAACATGTCAACTTCACATGCACAATGGTCACATGTGTGAAACATGTTTTTCTGTATTTCACTCCTCACCGTCAGGGTGACATCCCTCCAAACACTTTTTCTTAGTTTTAAAGTTGTTTTGGTTTCCGCCGCATCCATGGTAGGAGAACACTTGGCAGTTCATTGAGGTGGAGTTATAGAAGTGACGTTTTAGAAGTCCCATACATTGACCTGCCTCTGGTGCTACTACACAGGCCTCTACAGAAAGAGACAGATGGAGATACAGAACAATGCACATAAAGGAAAGATAACCAATACCTAGGCTTGACTATAACACAAGCCAATAGTGTAT